>NW_021823914.1:0-20537 GCF_006345805.1 Octopus sinensis | reverse complement strand
TATATATATATATATATATATATATATAATATATATAAAACAATTGCAGGAGGAAGTGTTGTAAGCCATTTAAGAACACACCAAAAAACTGTTAGATTGCAGCACGGATTTTTGTCAGTGAACAGGTCGCGGATTTTAGCGACGAAAATATTTTGACAAATTAAACTTAAATGTGAAGTGAATCGAACGGTTTTGTGGTTTCTTAAATGGCTTACAAACACCTCCACGCTGCAATTGTTTTCGTTTCAGCACACATCTCACGATCAAATCCTGATTGCGAGTACATCTCCAAATATATATTATATATAATACAAAATGGGACAAGAACACAAAACATTCCAGACAGTTAGGTGATACGAAAAATGGGACAACAAAGCATCCAGATAGACGATACAAGAAAAACAAGGACGGATCATTCGAAGTTTTCGTTCCTCAGTCAAGTACCAGATTATGTTCGCAATTTCGGCTGATTGTGAAGATAATCTGGTACTTGATTGAAGAAAGAAAACTTCGAATGACCCGTCCTTGTTTTCCTTGTATCGTCTATCTGGATGCTTTGTTGTCCCATTTGTCGGTAAAAGACACCAATAGAATAAGTTTCAAATTTTGTAACAAGGGCAGCAATTTTGGGGGAGGTGATGAATCGATTACATCGACCCCACTGTTCAACTGGAACTTATTTTATCGACCCCGAAAGAATGAAAGGTAAAGTCGACCATAGTGTAATTTGATCTCAGAACGGAGCGACGGGCGAAATACAGCAAAGCATATCGTCCAGCGTGCTAACGATTCCGTCCGCTCGGTGCCTTATTTTATTATTGAATAATAATAATAATAATAATAATAAATAATATAATAATAATAATAATGTGATAATAATAATAATAATAAATATATAATATATAATAATAATAATAATAATAATAATAATAATATAATTGATGATGATGATAATAATAATAATAATAATAATAATAATAATAATAATAATAATAATAATAATAATAATAGTAATAATAATAATAATGATGATAATGATGATGATGACGCGTGTAAAAGGGGAAAAGGACAAGAGCGAAATGCAAAGAGAGCACGTGAGACAGAACAAAGAGAAACCATTGCATGGCCAATTTTGGAGAGCCACTGGAGATGTGGAAAAAATTCTGGGCTTGGTTAAAAAAGGGGTAATTAAAGAAAGAAACAGAGAACCTGGTTGTAGCAGCCCAAGATCAAGTGGTATAAACAAACAACTTGAGATAAAATATATATGGAGAGAATGTGTCAGTAAAATGTAGAACCTGTGGAACTTGGAACGAGACAGTGACACGCATTATGGCAGGATGCCCCAAGTTGGCACAGGAAGAATATAAGAAATGGAAGCACGACCAGCTTGTAAAAGTTTTACACTGGAAACTGTACGTGATATGGGGATTTGAAGCTGGAAACACGGTACAATAATCGAGTCGACAGAGTATGGGAGTTGGAGAACTGTAAGATTTTGTGAAACTTTCCTATTCAAACGGCCAAGGAATTAGAAAATAATAGACCAGATATTACAATCGTAGATAAGGAAAAGCAAAGTTGCTTAGTTATCGACCCATCATGCCTGTTTGATTCCAGGATCGTAATGAAAGAAGAGAAACAAAGAAAATACAATCCTTTAAAAATTGAAATGGAAAGAATTTGGAACATGCGAACAGTAAAAGTCGTGTCTATAATAATCGGTGTGTTGGGAGCAATAAACAAAGATGTAGACAAATGGCTGAAGGAGATTGTAATAGAATGCCCGATAGAGCTCCTACAACTATATATATAGTTTTATCTATATATATAAAACTGTTGCACAAATCTATATATATAAAACTGTAGTTGTGTGAGTGTCTGTCCCCTTCGATTAAGATTCCTAACTACACCCACATTTTGCGGTGCAGACACTCACACAACTACAGTTTTATATATATATTATATATATATATAATATATATATATATATATCTATATAATAAAACTGTAGGTAGTTGTGTGAGTGTCTGTCCCCTTCAATTTAGATTCCTAACTATTCCCACATTTTGCGGTGCAGTTTAACCAAATTCGGGTATCTTATAGTCGTGATTCATATCGAGCCCGTCTGGGTATTAGCGTCGTAATGCGTTGTCAAGGAGACCAGCGTTCTTTTAGAACAACGACTTCATGGCTTGAAGTCGCCAAAACAGAAATCGCTAAAAAAGCTGAAACAGATCCACAAAAAACGGCAATTACCTCCACACAGGGCAGATTTCCTGTGCAAACAATTTGCACAACCGAATGTTTTAGTTGTTGCACAAATCTATATATATAAAACTGTAGTTGTGTGAGTGTCTGTCCCCTTCGATTTAGATTCCTAACTACTCCCACATTTTGCGGTGCAGTTTAACCAAATTCGGGTATCTTATAGTCGTGATTCAAATCGAGCCCGTCTGGGTATTAGCGCGCGTCTACGATGAGTCTACGATTTTAAAAATAATTTAACATCATTTTTTATTCCATTTTAATGCATATTTTAATGGCGGCGGAGTTGGCGTCCACGCTCACACCGGCACCTGTGTTGCTTCTCCCCCTTCTTCCCTCCCTCGTGAAGCTGTGGGGAAGGGAGTGTAAGGAAATCAACGTCGTAAAGCGTTGTCAAGGGGACCAGCGTTATTTTAGAACAACGACTTCATGGCTTGAAGACACCAAAACAGAAATGGCCAAGAAAGCCCGAATTGGCATCTATAAGGGAAGTAACTCTCTAAAAATGCTTATATAGTTATTTCCCTTACAAACCCGAGCAACGCCGGGCGATACTGCTAGTCTTTATATATAAAAGTAAGGTTGTGTGTCTGTCTCCTACGATTTAGATTCCTAACTACTCCCACATTTTGCGGTGCAGTGTAACCAAAACCGGGTATCTTATAGTCGTGATTCATATCGAGCCCTTTTGGGTATTAGCGCGCGTCTACGATGAGTCTACGATTTAAAAAAAATTACCATAATTTTTTATTCCATTTTAATGCATTTTTCGCTATTATATAAGGGAAGTAACTCTCTAAAAATGTCTACGATGAGTCAACGATTTAAAAAAAATTACCATAATTTTTTATTCCATTTTTAATGCATTTTTTGCTATTTTTTTGCTATAACTCACTAAAAAGGCTTATATAGTTATTTCCCTTACAAACCCGAGCAACGCCGGGCGATACTGCTAGTAAACGATAAACGTCGCCCTTTTGAAGCTTAGCCAGGCTCACGGGCCCGGTTTCCCGGATTCTGCGGCGTATGTGTTCCCCCCAGCAGGACGGGACGCCAGTCCATCGCAGCGTTACTCAAGAAACCGGAAGAGAGAGTGAGAGAATGATGGGGCGAAAAAGTACAACAGGGGTCTCCACACACCCCTGCCGGTGCCTCGTGGAGCTTTTTAGGTGTTTTCGCTCAATAAACACACACAACGCCCGGACTGAGAATCGAAACTGCGATCCTCCGACCGCGAGTCCGCTGCCCTAACCACTGGGCCGTTGCGCCTCCACACACACACACACACACACACACCTATATATATATATATATATGAAGGCGCGTATATATATATATATATATATATATATATATATTTATGAGTAAATTGTTGATACACACATACACACACACACAAACAAATACGTGAACAGTTGTGTACAGATACACATACAGACACATACATTTACACATGTACAGTCGCACTTACGTATATGTACATAAATATATTGCATCAATACATTATACTTGACTGGTATTGATTTTGTTGATGCCGGAAATACGAAAGGTGAGATTGAGTTCAAAACTTAAAGGGACACTACAAAAATCCTGTCTGACCTTTAGTTCGGAACTGCTCTGTTTCCAACACTTTAATGCTTTAAGCTTTACCAACGCCACTGATAGTATTCGAACCAATGGAGCGATAATCCGTATAGGATTTCTTGTCCACTATCTTAACCTCTCACCCAGGTCGACTCCAATTTTCTGCCCACCGTCCATGAATGATATCGGTTTGTGACGTTGTGGTAAGGACATGTATTTTGTGCGACGGATTTAGTCGATTAAACGAACGTTAGTACTTTACTGGTGTTTGTAGTCTATCGACCCAGGAGATATAAAACAGCAAGTTTCTTCCAATAGGATTTGAACTAGAACTCAAAGTGCCGTTACTAAATACAACATAGCCCTGGCACGCTGGAGGGCGTGTAGTGGTATGTTTGCAAGAAAGGCGGTGAATTGGCAGAAACGTTAGCACGCCGGGCGAAATGCTTAGCGGTATTTCGTCTGCCGTTACGTTCTGAGTTCAAATTCCGCCGAGGTCGACTTTGCCTTTCATCCTTTCGGGGTCGATTAAATAAGTACCAGTTACGCACTGGGGTCGATATAATCGACTTAATCCATTCGTTTGTCCTCTCTTTGTTTAGCCCCTTGTGGGTAGTAAAGAAATAGGTATTTCGTCTGCCACTACGTTCTGAGTTCAAATTCCGCCGAGGTCGACTTTGCCTTTCATCCTTTCGGGGTCGATTAAATAAATACCAGTTACGCACTGGGGTCGTAATAATCGACTTAATCCCTTTGTTTGTCCTTGTTTGTCCTCTCTGTGTGTAGCCCCCTGTGGGTAGTAAAGAAATAGGTATGTTTGCAAGACCAAACCCACGTGAGCCTTCAGTGGATCGTCTCTTATGAACCTGGCATGGCTTGAGAAGGAAACATTTCGGGAGATTGCTTAACCATAGGACTATGGCACACTAGCACCACAGTTTTTCTAAACTTTATAATTTTTTTTTTTGCGTTTCTTTCCGGTCTAGAAATATTTCTACAATTATTCCTGTCTTCTTTAATTTTGCTCGCCGTCACCTTGAATACTGTTGTCAGCCGTGGTTTCCCTACACGAAACAAAATATTATAAAAATTGAAGTTTCCCAGTGATCAGTTAGAAAAAGGGACATGACAGATCTCCGTCATTGGAATCAACTCGAGAAATTATTTCTTCCGACGCCTCCGTCAGCACTATATTGTTCATATGATATGGTAAAATTCCATCAACATATATTTTGTATATATATAAATATATATATATATATATATATATATATATATATATATAATATATATATATAGTGTGTGTGTGGTGTGTGTGTGTGTGTGTTGTGTGTGGTGTGTGTGTGCCTTAGTGTGGCTTAGTGGTTGGGGCATTCGGCTCACGATCGTAAGGTCGTGAGTTCAATTCCCGGCGACGCATTCTGTCTTTGAGTAAGACACTTTATTTCATGTTGCTCCAATTCACTCAGCTGGCAAAAAATGAGTAGTACCTGTATTTCAAAAGGGGTGTCACGCTGAATCTCCCTGTGAAATACGTTAAGGGTACATGTGTCTGTGGAGTGCTCAGCCACTTGCACGTTAATTTCACGAGCAGGCTGTTCTGTTGATTGTATCGGAGTGCTCCTTATTATATATATATATATATATATATATCATATAATTAAGGGCTAAAGAGGGTTATTCTAAAGCCAAATACACATGTTTATCCACTTATAATCCGCTTGTTACAGGAAAATTGAAACTGAAAACGGGCAACTAACCTTTAGAAAATTTAAATTTCGATATGTCTATATGAATCAATTATCGGACTAATCTTAAAAAAAGATATATTCCTTCTTCAGTAGAAGAATCGTGGATATGGAAAATACTCACGCACGATCATGTGAACAGCACAAGCTAAAAACATAACTACACTTGAGTACATCACTTATATCTAAAATAAAAATTCTTTGGTCAGCCTCAGAAAACAACGTCCAGACCTTTCGCCGCTACAAATTGTAATGGTGGTTACCAGTCCTGTAGCAAGCATCGAGTTTACTACTAAGCAATATAGGATGAAGTCCCTTACTCTACAGCAAAGGAATTCATCAGGAAGCGTCAGTAGGTACGTATATTTAAAAAAACCGTTACGGTTGCAATATACATCATATAATTAAGGGCTAAAGAGGGTTATTCTAAAGCCAAATACACTGTTTTATCCACTTATAATCCGCTTGTTACAGGAAAATTGAAACTGAAAACGGGCAACTAACCTTTAGAAAATTTAAATTTCGTTATCTCTATATTGAATCAATTTCGGACTTAATCTTATAAAAAAGATATATTCTCTCAGTAGAACTTTCGATGGGATATAAATAAAATACTCACGTATGATCATGGAAAAAGCACAAGCTAAAAACATAACTACACTTGAGTACATCACTTATATCTAAAAATAAGGGGCTAAAGAGGGTTATTCTAAAGCCTTAATTATATGATGTATATTGCAACCGTAACGGTTTTTTAAATATACTGCCCACGCTTCCTGATGAATTCCTTTGCTGTAGAGTAGGGACTTCATCCCTATATTGCTTAGTAGTAAACTCGATGCTTGCTACAGGAGGACTGGTAACCATTACAATTTGTAGCGGCGCAAAGGTCTGGACGTTGTTTTCTGGGCTGACCAAAGAATTTTTATTTTAGATATAAGTGATGTACTCAAGTGTGTTTGTTTTTTAGCTTGTGCTTTTTTCCATGATCATACGTTAGAGTATTTTATTTATATCCCATCGAAAGTTCTACTGAAGAAGGAATATATCTTTTTTTATAGATTAAGTCCGAAATTGATCAATATAGAGATAACGAAATTTAAATTTTCTAAAGGTTAGTTGCCCGTTTTCAGTTTCAATTTTCCTGTAACAAGCGGATTATAAGTGGATAAAACAGTGTATTTGGCTTTAGATAACCCTCTTTAGCCCTTAATTATATGAATGTATATTGCAACCGTAACGGTTTTTTTAAATATACTGCCCACGCTTCCTGATGAATTCCTTTGCTGTAGAGAGTAAGGGACTTCATCCTATATTGCTTAGTAGTAAACTCGATGCTTGCTACAGGAGGACTGGTAACCATTACAATTTGTAGCGGCGAAGCGAAAGGTCTGGACGTGTTTTCTGAGGCTGACCAAAGAATTTTTATTTTTAGATATAAGTGATGTACTCAAGTGTAGTTATGTTTTTAGCTTGTGCTTTTTCCATGATCATACGTGAGTATTTTATTTATATCCCATCGAAAGTTCTACTGAAGAAGGAATATATCTTTTTTTATAAGATTAAGTCCGAAATTGATTCAATATAGAGATAACGAAATTTTAAATTTCTAAAGGTTAGTGCCCGTTTTCAGTCAGTTTCAATTTTCCTGTAACAAGCGGATTATAAGTGGATAAAACAGTGTATTTGGCTTTAGAATAACCCTCTTTAGCCCTTAATTATATGATGTATATTGCAACCGTAACGGTTTTTTTAAATATACTGCCCACGCTTCCTGATGAATTCCTTTGCTGTAGAGTAAGGGACTTCATCCTATATTGCTTTATATATATATATATATATATATATATATATATCTATATATATATATCTATATATAGGTATTGCTAGAATAAGAGTGTGAAAACGACTCATTAGACACAAAAGCACTATCTTAATAAGTTGACAAGTGAGACAAAGAACCTTACGGTCGCAGACTAGCCATATCACTAGTGATTTCGAATTTTGATGCAGACCATTTTAATTCTCATCAGTGGCTTTTACTGTGCCTAGGGTTAAGCTCAACTCACCTCGTCTATAAATCTGCCTTTAAGTTGTTAAATTGCTAATAAGTCACCCATATTATTTATAGCATTCACTTCTACCGTTTTTGAAATCAGCACATCTTTTCAACAGTTTTTCTTATAAGTTGATGAGATGAGTTGAGGTTAGCCCTAGGCGCTGTAAGATCCACGGATGAGAATTAAGATGTTCTGCATCAAGATTCAAAATCACTAGAGATATGCGTATGTCTGCTACCGTAGGGAACTTTGTCTCCTTTGTCAGCTTATTAAGATAGCGGTTTTGTGGCTAACGAGTAATTTTGACTCTTATTTCTAGCACTGCAGGTACCACTTTGTACCCTCTGTCACTTTAGTGACGTCTATAAATTTGTATTTAGGTTGCTAAATTGCTAAAAAACCACCCGTATTATATATACATATATACATATATTATATATATATACTATATATATATATATAATATATATATATATATATATATATATATATATATATATATATATATATATTTGTTTACTTGTTTCAGTCATTTGACTGCGGCCATGTTGGAACACCGCATTTAGTCGCGCAAATCGACCCCAGGACGATGTACATATGTGTGTATGTCTGTGTGTTCGTCTTTGGGTCTCACACACACCGACAGACGTTGGTTTGCTTACGTCCCCGTATCTTTGCGTCTCGGCAAAAGAGGCGACAAGAATAAATCATGGACTTAAGAAAAACATGAACCATTGGGGGTAGATTTATTCGACTAAAACCCTTCAAGACGGTGCCCCAGCTTGGTCGCAGTCAAATGACCGAAACAAAAAAAAAAAATAGAATAAAAATAAAATACAAGATATTAAACAAAGAGAGAAGGTTAAGATGTAAAAGTACAAGTTACATTATTTGATTGATAACTGGAAATAAGAGTTTCTGTTTATAAGAAAAAAAAACAAAAGAAAATGGCTGTACAACGTGGCATCTGGAAATTTAAAGCGTGCAGGAAATATTATATATGACAAGAGTTTAATTTTAAATGCGTATTAATTTAAACGCTGTGTTTGTGTCACAGTAATTTGTAGTGTGAATGCGAGACAGCAATGTGATAGCATACGTTATGCTGACTGAAAACATCTGTGGAATATGTTTCTTGTAAGTTTTTGCTCCGAGAAAATAATATTAAATATTAAATATTAAATATTAAATATCTGTTTAAGTTATAAGTTAAAAAGAATGACAACGAATGAATGAGGAAACTATTAAAGACTTTTGCTTGAATTAATGGAAAATTTACCCGCCATACGCTAGCCTGGAATTTCTATGTATGTATGTATGTATGTATGTATGTATGTATGTATGTATGTATGTATGTATGTATGTATGTATGTATGTATCTATCTATCTACCTAGCTACCTACCTACCTATCTATCTATCTATCTATCTATCTATCTATCTATCTATCTATCTATCTATCTATCTATCTATCTATCTATCTATCTATCTATCTATCTACATACCTACCTACATACCTACCTACATACCTACCTATTTACCTATCTATCTATCGACCTACCTACCTATGTACATACCTACATACCTATCTACCTACTTACCTATCTATCTATCTATCTATCTATCTATCTATCTATCTATCTATCTATCTATCTATCTATCTATCTATCTATCTATCTATCTATCAGGCAAAATATGCATACAAACATAGATACATATATACTTATATATTTGGTGTAAATGTATATAAATAGAAATGTGTATAGAATATAAAGACATGCATGAAGCAATAAATGGCAAGTAAATAGACAATGAATACATCGCAGGAATGGTTGTGTGGTAAGAACTTTGCTTCTCAACCACATGGTTCCAGGTTCAGTCCCACCGCATGGCATCTTGGCCATGTGTCTTCTACTATAACCTCGGATCGACCAAAGACTTTTGAGTGGATTTGGGAGACGGTAACTCAAAGAAGTCCGTCGTACACACACAGAGAGGCACATATGTATGTATGTATGTATGTATGTGTGTGTGTGTGTATGTATGTATGTATGTATGTATGTATGTATGTATGTATGTATGTATGTATGTATTATGTATGCGTGTATGTGTGTGTGCGCGTTTGTGTTTCGCCCATCACCGCTTGACAACTGGCGTTGGCTTGTTTAAGCCCCTGTGGTCTAGCGGTTTGGCAAAAGATAGAATAAGTACCAGGTTTACAAAAATATAACAAGGACTGGGATCGTTTCTTTCGGCTAAAATGGTTTACAGTTTGTATGGGGGAAAATGAATTGTTGAGGTTTAAATTTACATTAGAAAATAAAAAAGTTTAGAATAAAATGTTTGAAAAAGAGGCTTGAGTTTTTCACTTTCCACTTCGTTGTGAATTAAGTTTATAAGGGCAAATGCGACCATCATCTCTTTAAATACCACCTTTTTGATAATTAAATCTCTCTCTATATAAACGGCAGTTTGTCTGTGTGTGTCTGTGTGTCTATTAGGTTGTACCCTCACCCTGACCACGGCTTTCAACCGATTCTGATGAAACTTGATACACACATAGCCCAATGTCATAATTCAAAACTAACGCAGCGAAAATTTTGAAAAAGTTCCCCCAGTTCTGAAAAAAATCGATAAATTCGACATGGGTCGAGAATCAGAAACACAAACCACAGACTGTCTAGGGGACGCAACTCGACCTTTTAACTCTCAAAAAAAATTTACCATCATTTTTTTCCCATTTTTTTGCTATTTTTTTTGGCTATAACTCTCTAAAAATGCTTTATAGTTATTTCCCTTACAAACCCGAGCAACGCCGGGTGATACTGCTAGTAGTAAATATAATCCTATGCGCAAATTAATTTTAGCTGAGTCGTTCATTTATCCATATAGAATTGTAATAATACAATATATTTTCTTTATATAGGCAAAATAGAGGTCACTAATGAGTCATTAATTAGTGATGGAAGCGTTGTATAATATCTTGCATCAAACTGTTGGAATTTAATACTAATTTTGCGGCTACTTTCATCAATATATATTTAGGCATGAATATCAGAAACTTGCCGCAAAGCGAGCACACAGCTCCCATCCGACAAGTGTTGCGGCCCTTATTCCCGATACTCTACGGAAGCCAGGTTAATTCAGATCATGATAACTTGGTGTGCTCCTGCTGCTTTTCAAAATCCTGTCTTCAGTGGGATTCGAAACTGGTTCATTCTTTTTGTGATCTTGTGTTTAATTATTTTATCAATATACATTTATGCATCATATATATATATATATATATATATATATATATATATATATTAACACACACACACACACACACACACACACACACACACACACCACATACACACACACACACACATTATTTAAAAACAGTTTGATTCGGCACCATGCACCTTAAAGTTTCGGGGCCTTGTAAAACAAACCTAGTTCTTCAAGCTTAGGTAAACAAAAGAGGAAATCGAGCTGGCTACTTACTAGTCAAGGCAGGTCACATGACGTTGCTGATATTGGTGTGATAGCGAACTGAGATACGAATACAAGCGGCAATCTCTATCTGATGTCGCTGCGTTATCAATACCAATATCATAAACGTCATGTGACCTGCCGTGAACAGTGGCAACAGGGTGCGATGAATAAACTGTCGCCTAAATTACGCAAGAATGAAAATGACACCGACATCTCATTTTAACAGATATATTTACCAAAATTACATAAAAATATCTTGAAATACTAAAGAGAAAATTTATTCAATAAAATCGCCATTGGCTTCAACCATGGCCTCCAGACGACTTCAGAATCTCCTGCAACTCTTCTGGACGGTTTCCTTATTTAGGTTAGTCAATGCTGCCATAATCCTTGCCTTCCGTTCATCTTTGGTGTTACAAGGAGTTTTGTTGGTCTCTCACTCAACTTCACCCCTCACATGACAATCAAGGGGATTGCAGTCTAGGAAGTTAGGTGGCCATATTTTAGGGGTGATGTGGTCGCAGGAATTATCTGATAGCCACGACTGGGTCCTCTTGCTTGTGTGGCATGGTGCAGAGTTCTGCTACCAGATATAGGGTCTTTCAGCAGCCACCCTCTTGACTCAGGGCAGTACTACCTACTCCGGGCAATTGATGTAGGCTTCCGTCTTGAGTCTTAGGTTATGTGAGAAGATGAATGGAGGCATAACGTAGCCATCATTAGCGATCACTCCAAACAGCATGATAGTGACTGGATGATTGATTTTTATCACTCCCGGTACACGCCCTCAGATTGCACTGTCCTCTGATTGACATCCAAACCCTCTGAATGTTCGTAATGGAGCTTCCGGCACGAATACCAAGCAGTACAGCATGTCGTTTCCAAATTTCTAGCAGAGTGAATTGCGTCATGGCGCTGTTTTTCTCACAGATGGTGCCCAACTGACCCTACTACAAAATCAAGAACAAACAATGCACATAGGCAAAATTAAAGATATGAAATGGCGACAATTTACCCATCGCACGCTGTATATTATATATAGATATATATAATATTATATATATATATATATAATATATATATATATTATAATATATATATATATACATATATATTATATGTATATATATAATATAATATTATATAGATATATTAAATATATATATATGTATATGTATATATATGTATGTATGTATGTATATATATATATTGATATATATATATATATATATATATATATATATATATTATATATATATATATATATACGTGGGTGAGTCGTCTAAGAGACTATAAGTCAGGGAAAAGATTCACTCATATAATATATCCGTCAGTAGAGTGGGTATATTATCCGAAATGTATAGTATTAAATATCTATCATGGCTGGTCTTACCAATCGGTTTCGCGTAAAGAATACAATGGAGTGTTAGGTAACAATCTGATTATATAACTTGCTACCTAACTCTCCATTGTATTCTTTACGTGAAACAGATTGTTAGGACCAGCCGTGATGGATATATAACACTATACATTTTGGATCAAAGCAGAATGCGAACTCTGAGCGTGAAGACAGACGAAATACTGCTAAGTATTTTGCCCGGCGGGATAAATGCACAACACCAGACGTTTTTGCGAATAATAATAATAATAATAATAATAATAATAATAATAATAATAGTACTTGTATTTCTAATATTATAAAAAAAAAATCGTTTCTTTATCGTGTTCAATTGGTACTTATTTTATCGACCCCCGCAAACGATGAAAGGCAAAGTCGACCTCGGCGAAATTTGAACTCAGAACATAAAGACAGATGAAATGCCGCTAAGCATTTTAACCGGTGTGCTAACTATTCTGCCAGCTCACTGCCTTATCGTTTCGTGATAATACCAAAATGGAAGGCAAGAATATTACTACAACACGCACACAAAATAATTAAAGCAGCTATATAACCGTAAGAAGGGAAACTTCCAGTGACACTCATTATCTCCCTTGCTTTTTGGTCTAACATTGGCTGGATCGTTATATCTGTTGAACGAAATTGTCGCTTGGAAGAGATGCCATGGACAAACTACCAATTATCTCTTATACGTAGGAAGTGAAATGTCAGAGGTCACTTAGCTTAATGGTACACAGGGTTCAACCGGTACCAGAGAGGTACAGGTTTCGATTCCCTGTAACCGTCTACTGGCAATATTTTGAAATAAGGTGGAAAGCTGACAGAATCGTTAGCATGCCGGGCAAAATGTTTGGCGGTATTTCATCCGACTTTACCTTCTGAGATCAAATTCTGCTATGATTTTACCGTTTTAAGGCGCAAGCTCGTCGAATCGTTAGCATTCCGAACAAAATTCTTAGCGTCATTTCGTTCGTCTTTACGCTCTGAGGTCGAATTCCGCCGAGGTCGATTTTGCCTTTCATCGTTTCGTACTCGATAAAATATGTTTCAATGGAGCACTGGGAGTCAATGTAATCAATTTATCCTTCCTTCGTTATTGCTGGCCTTGTGCTAAACTTTGAATGCAGTATGTATGAACTGATAGTACATTTATGCTATCATTCTATAATACAAATAGAAAACTTATTAAATTGTTCATAAATTCAACTAAAACGTTAAAATGTGTATGGGATTAGACAAGCTACTATCACGGGCAAATCGACTAAAACTGATAATAATAAATAAGATATAGAGACCGATATCTGAGAATCAGATCAGAACAAACCATACAAATATTTAAGAGTCGATGAAAACTGATATAATAAGACGCAGAAATGAATGAGCAAATTAGCAAAGCGTTGTACAGGAAAAGTCAGATAAATAATATGAACACTAGACTCATTGACAGAAATAAGATAGCGGGCATAAATACATTGGTCAGCTTGGTTATAAACTGGAGATTTAATATAATAAAGTTAAGTGAATTAAAGAGATTAGACAGGAAAATAAGAAATCTACTAATAACGTTTCAGAACCTCTCCCATAAAGCTGATATAGATAGAATATATCTGCGCTATATATATATGTAAGGAAGATGGGGTTTGTGTAGGTAAAAAAAAAAACAAAACAAAACAAAAATAAATAGAATATAAAATAACCACAGTGGAACCAGAGGGAAATTTCTTAGTGCAATAAGGAAGCACGACATATATACATGCATATACACATGTATGTATGCACACACATTGTCGAGCATAACATTTTTATGCATTTGCTTTTATATTTTTCATCATAATTCACCATTTTTTCGAACATTTATATATATATATATATGTATACACACACACACACACACATATATATACATATATATACATATATATATATACACACATTATATATATCACGTGATCACGTGACCGACCAGACCATCAGATGTTGCTACACATCGCTGGTCACAATGCGTTCGCATTGTTTTAGCCTTCGAATGACGCCACCCCACTGGCTAAGCAAGCAGGCCAATATATATATATATATATATAATGAAATAAAATATTTACATAGTTGACCGGTTTCCCTTACGCTAATCATGACTAAACACTTAGATATAGAGTTACAATAATAATAATAATAATAATAATAATAATAATAATAATAATAATAATAAATGGATGGAATTTATAAACATTTAATGCATCTCAACGTGAGTTTCCATGAATCACGTGTCTTCAGATCACAGCCAGTATTCCTAGGATGATTACAGTGTAGTCCGTATTATCCGTGGGCATCGGGTAGATCATCTTCATAGATACATTTCTTCGGGCGATATAACATTAATGGACGTTTACCAGAGAGATGTTTATCTCTTTTGACCAGTGCGAAGGTTGGTTGAATTATAGTACGGACTACACTGTGATCATTCCAGGAACACTGACTGTTACCTGAAGAGACATGCGATTTGTGGAAACGTGCGTAGCAATGCATTAAATGTTTACAAATTCCATCCAAGGATTATTGTTATTATCACTATATATATATATATAAGGAAACAATAAAACACAAAGACAAAACTAGCTTCGCTTGAGTAAAAGATTGAGATAAGGATAACACGACTGATAAAGTTAAAACCGGAGAAGAATACCGCTCTATTGGAAATACTCCAAAAGAACTCGATAGAGAAATAAACCGGGCTGGAAGCTAACAAAAATTCGAAAATTCTATTCTGCAAAGAGGAGAAAAACATCTGGTTTTATCAGTACATGATTTAATATCTAATCATAAACATCTACAGAAGTATAATAATATAATGAAAGTTGTGAACAACATCGAGTGTAGACTATTCAACCAGTACAGTGAGAAGGTTCAACCCCAGCAATTCCCTCTAGCAGTCGTTGCTAAGTATGAGAGTATTCGCAGACATGGTCGTCCAGTCAGCATTTATATCCACTAGTCAATATGTCAACACTTTGACATGGAAATGGGGGGGGGGGCGGGGTTATAAGTAACGACATGGCCACAATAACCTGGTATATAATACCTCGACTGACAAGCAGATCAAGGGAAACCATTCAGACTTAATTATTAAAGACCGAAGCAAACAAAAAACGTATGTACGCTGACAAAACATCAGCTGGCAGAAACGTTAGCACGCCGGGCGAAATGCTTAGCGGTATTTCGTCTGCCGTTACGTTCCGAGTTCAAATTCCGCCGAGGTCGACTTTGCCTTTCATCCTTTCGGGGTCGATAAATTAAGTACCAGTTACGCACTGGGGTCGATGTAATCGACTTAATACCTATGTCTGTCCTTGTTTGTCCCCTCTGTGTTTAGCCACTTGTGGGTAATAAAGAAATAGGTTTTTCCCAACGAAAACTTTGCCCAAAGGAAACGGAGAAACTGTCTTAATGCAATGAACTACGGAGTAGTAGTAGTAGTAGTAGTAGTAGCAGCCGTCATAGTAGTAGTAATAGTAGTAGTAGTGGTGGTGGTTGCAGCAACTGTAGTAGTAGTAATAATAGTTGATGCATCATCATCATCATCATCATCATCATCATCACCACCATCACCATCACCATCGCCATCACCACCATCATCATCATCATCATCATCATCATCATCATCATCATTATCATCTGTACTACTAGTAGTACTAATAGTAGTAGTAGCAGTAGTAGCAATGAAGGTGCACGGTCTAGTGGTTAAGGTGTCGCTCTCATGATAGCAAGTTCGTGGTTTCGATTCCCGAGCCGAGCGGTGCGTTGTGTTCTTGAGTAAAAACACTTCGTTTCATGTTGCCCCAGTCCACTCAGCTGTAAAGTGGTAACCCTGCCCTTCCATTTTTGAAGATGGTAACGTGTTTATTTGAGAAAATTTGATGGCTATTTCTAGCACAATGTCGTTGTTGTCGCTATTGTATGTCCTGTATGAAGCTGATATGAAATACATAACACACAGACACTAAAATAAAATATAAAAAAACAAAAAAATGAAACTAATTAAACCGATATAAAGAAACGAACGGGTTATTTACATAAATAATGCATACGGAAATTAACTTTAAAAACAAAATAATTGACTTTAGCACACTTTCACTTCAAATATTATAAAAAAAAAAGGTGGAATATTTTAGACAACCACGAATAATGAAAATCTCTTTCTTCTTCTTCTTCTTCTTTCTTCTTCTTCTTCTTCTTCCTCCTCCACCTCTTCCTCCTCTTCCTCCTTCTCTTCCTCTTCCACTTCTCCCTCCTCTTCCTCCACCCCTTTCTCCAGCTCTTCCTCCAGCTCTTCCTCTACCTCTTCTTTCTCTTCCTCCTCCTCTTCCTTTTCATCCTCCTCTTTCCTCTTCTCCTCCCCGTCCGCTTCCTCCTGCTCCTCCTGCTCCTCCTCTTCCACCACCATCACCTCCTTTATTACTCTTCCTCAACCTCCTCCTCCTCTTCATCAAAACAACAACAACGGTTTCAAAATTTTTGATCCGCCAACAACTTTTGAGGGAGGAATTTCGTAGACACCATCGATTCTAGTTCACCAGAAAATCCATCCCTTGTTACGGCATGATGGTCGATCTGCTATGTCAGTGCGGTGCAAGCTCCTGGCATGGCTTCTCATGCTGGACAAGTCAAAAGACAAAGATCAGTCTAAAATGGATCACCTCTTCCCAGAGGTAAAAATCAGTTCCGCATCGGGTCAGTGTCCTTATCTAGGAAAATGCAAAATTAAGGAAACATGGTGCGAAAAGTGGTCTTCATAAAGAGAAAAGGGTTTAAGATAGAAGAAAAGACCCCTGTGTTTAACCGGTATTATATTTTATCGATTTCGAAGTGGCGTAAGGCAAAGTCAACGTCGGCGGTTTTAGAACTCAGAATGTATTGAGCCAGAACAAATACCGTATGGCATGTTTTTCTGAGTCTGTAATGATTCTGCCAATTAATTTCTGACCTAGGAACGACGTCGCAAATTTCAAAGGTGAGGGCTTTGTCGTTAATATCGACTCGGTATTTGACTGGTTAATATATTTTATCAAGGCGGGAGAGATGAAAAGCAAAGCTGACATCGGATGGATTCGATTTTAGAAAGAAAATGAAAATCCGGAAGAGATACTGTAAAACATTTTATCCGTCTTTTAACTATTCTACCATTCAAATTAATAATAATAATAATAATAATAATAATAATAATAATTGTTGTTGCTGGAGCCCTGGGAACAGTGAGCAAAAATATTGAGAAGTACGTGTAACAAATAGGGGCTGCAATAAGGGTGGAGCTCTCTTGCAGAAAACAGCACTGCTTGGAACCGCTTGAATACTCAGGAAGGTGCTCGAAAAATAAGAGGTGTTACCTTAGTTCACTGGTAGTGAACAGCTGTCACTGTAGTACATCTCCAGCATTAGGTGTGCAAACGCAATGTTAATAATATAATGATAATAATAATAATAATAATAATAATAATAATAATAATAATAATAATAATAATAACAATAATGATAATAATAATAATAAATAATAATAATAATAATAAATAATAATAATAATAATAATAATAATAATAATAATAATAATAATAAATGCCCTGATGCAGTACCAGGCAGTAGCTCTCATGGCTTCTAATCTTAACTGATTGGAAGTGTTATCATGTTTTGTCTTGGTATAAAAGATGGGCAGCAGGAAATATTCTGCTCAATACCACAGAGTTGCTTGTCAGTTGCTTGACCGTAACCAGTTGAGTATGTCCCTTAGTGGCTGATGTTATGTGCATCTCTTATCACGCGCAGAAGTAGTAGGGGAGCATCATAGCCATGAGCTAAGAATTCTTTGGGGTTTGAATTACTCACGCATGGAGACGTGAGTTTTTCATTCATCCCCCTTAAACAAAACCCCATATTCAGGGACCTTTCGAGTGGTATGTGAGAATAGACATATCCATTTAAATATCTATCTATCTATCTATCTATCTATCTATCTATCTATCTATCTATCTATCTATCTATCTATCTATCTATCTGAATATTGAAAAAATGAATAGAAATGGCTTTTCTGATAATTTTTTCACTTTGATAATTAGATGTTTATAATTATTTGGTGCTAATATATATTATAATATATATGAAAATCTACATATAAAAAATTTTATATATATATATATATATATATATATATATATATATATATATAATATATATATCATCTTTTGTTTGTTTTCGTCATTGTCCATCGTAGTTCATTAGCTTATTCCCAGTGGCTTTTCACCACTGACGCTATCAAAAGTGATCAATATCAACGTTAAAGGCGCGAAATTTTAATGATCCTCTGGACGTTGACTGATGAGGAATTAACTATGAATGTTCTGTTTGTTATGTTTCCGTAAAAAGTTTCCGTTTGTAGTGCTTTTGTTACATTTTTGAAATATCATATACGTAACGCTACGCACTCTTGTAAAATATTCTCGGACTATTTTTTCTGCGACGTCTATTTCTGTCTGTTTCTCTTTCTTTTCTCTTCCTCCCTCTCTCTTTCCCTTCCTAATACTTCTTCATTCTGACTTTCAATCTGTCCTTTTCTTGTCTCCCTTTATTTCCTTGCGTTACCCCACATTTGTTTGTTTTGTGGTCCTTTTTTGTAATATATATATATATATATATATATATATATATATATATATATATATATATATATATATATATATATATGTATATATATGTATATGTATGTATAATATGTATATGTATGTATATATATATATCTATATGTATATTATATATATGTATATGTATATATATCTATATATATATAATATATATATATATATATATATATATTATATATATATATATGTATATATAGATAAGTGTATTTTACCTTGTTAACAATTAACACGGATAAATGAATGAATAGTTACCAGGGCAGCAGCAAAATCTCACAAGTAAAGATGTTGTAAACTCCTTGTTTATAAAGGTTGAAACTTCGTGTTTTACGTTGAATATTTGAATAATATGATAAAAAAATGGAGTTAACGCAGGTTTAAACAAGTATTTTTAAAGTAAAAATACTTGTTTAAACCTGCGTTAACTCCATTTTTTATTTCATATATATATATATATGTATATATATGTTATGTATGTATATTATATAGATATATATATATATATATATATATATAATATATATATATATATAGATATATATATAGATATATATACATACATATATTATTTTAACGGGTTTGTTTTCGTCATTATCCTATGCGTTCATTAGCTCTTCCCAGTGGCTTTTCACCACTGACGCTACCAAAATATCAAAGGCGCGAAATTGTAATGATCTTTCGGACATTGACTCGTGAGGAATTAGCTACGAATTTTCTGTTTCTTATGTTTTTCTTAAATTTTCCGTTTGTTGGGTCTTTGTTAAATTTTTGAAATACATGTTACATATATCTGAGGACAGATTATGTTTATATAAAAAAAACAGATATATAATAACAGATAACAACTTTATTTATCAAAAAATGCTATGAGGATAAAAATAAACCTTCTTTTCTATAATATTATTCAATAAAGCCACATTCAACTGCTTCTATATGAGATCTAAATCATCTACATGCTCGAATCAGTTGGTCCTGGTTCATTTTGGTCATTACTCTGACTATGGCAGCTTTCACAGAATCTTTGGTATTATGGGCGTGTTCATTGACCTCTGTCTCATCAATTATCCACATGTAATAGTCTAATGGATTGAGATCTGGGGAATTAGGAAGCCAAATGTTAGGGGTTATGTGATCATGAACATTTTCAGCCATCCATTTTTGTGTTACTAGAGCCATGTGTGTTAGTGCACAGTCTTATTGAAACACATATGGCCTTCCATTGCATACATTGTCTATCCAGGGCGTAACAATTATTTCCAGGACCTTAATATAGGCGGCAGAGTTAACTCTAAGGCTTTGTGTAAAGAAGTAAGGAAGCAT
>NW_021823913.1:0-20761 GCF_006345805.1 Octopus sinensis | reverse complement strand
GCGGCAATGCAATGCCTACTTTTCTCTAGTTTCATTGCAGAAAAGATGTATCTTTAAACGCAGGCGTAGGAGTGGCTGTGTGGTAAGTGGCTTGCTTACGAACCACAAGGTTCCGGGTTCAGTCCCACTGCGTGGCACCTTGGGCATGTGTCTTCTACTATAGCCTCGGGCTGACCAAAGCCTTGTGAGTGGATTTGGTAGACGGAAACTGAAAGAAGCTCGTCGTATATATGTATATATATATGTATATGTGTGTGTGTCTCTGTGTGTCTGTGTTTGTCCCCCACCCAACATCACTTGACAATCGATGGTGGTGTGTTTATGTCCCCGTAACTTAGCGGTTCGGCGAAAGAGACCGATAGAATAAGTACTAGGCTTACAAAGAATAAGTCCTGGGGTTGATTTGCTCGACTAAAGGCGGTGCTTCAGCATGGCTACAGTCAAATGACTGAAATGAGTAAATAGTGGATGGAAGCACTCCGTCGGTTATGACGACGAGGGTTCCGGTTGATCCGAATCAACGGAACAGCCTGCTCGTGAAATTAACGTGTAAGTGGTGAGCCTCCACAACACGTGTACCCGTAACGCAGTTCTCGGGGATATTTCAGCGTGACACAGAGAGTGACAAGGCCGGCCCTTGAAATACAGGTACAACAGAAACAGAAAGAAGAGTGAGAGAAAGTTGTGGGAAAGAGTACAGCAGGGATCACCACCATCCCCTGCCGGGAAACCTCGTGGAGCTTTTAGGTGTTTTCGCTCAATAAACACTCACAACGCCCGGTCTGGGAATCGAAACCGCGATCCTACGAGACCGCGAGTCCGCTGCCCTAACCACTGGGCCATTGCGCCTCCAGGAGTAAATAGTAGAAGGGAAAACAAAGAAGAAGAATATTAACAAAGCATACGCAGACATAATTCTGTGGTCAAGAACTTCGTTTAGCAACCACAGTGTTTTCAATATTTTCTGAGTAGAATTTCGTAAACGAAAACTGGGTGGAAGACCTATGTAATTCTACACGCGTGTGTCGTGTCAGGGTAGTAGTTACGTGAGCGTGGAGCTGCTTTGCTCCCTCTTAAATGAAAAGAAATGGTAGCTTAGCTATGAAATAAGCAGCAAACTGAAATAAGTGCAGCAGTAGAAACTGTTTCAACGGTGCCTATAGCTGCTGCTATAGGAAAACACAGTCAGGCTATAAAAATCTAGTTAAAGGGGAATAACTAAAGAATGTTACATTGGCAATATTCTGTTATGTCCCTTGTATAGACATGCAATATTTTTCTGCTCATAATGACATGTATGAATGTGTGTGTGTTTGTGTTTGTGTGTGTGTGTGCGTGTGTGTGAGTGCGCGCATATGTGCTTGTAGATTACATACATAAATACATGCATACATACATACATACGTACATATATATATATATATATATATATATACATATATATATATATATACATATATATATATATATATATATATATATATATATTATATATATATATATATATATATATATATATATACGTAAATAAATGGTACAACGAGGCACCGATATTTACTGGAAAATAGCAATCGTAATAAATGCGACGCTATTGTATAGCTTCACTGCGTATGTACTAGCAAAGACGCGTGTGTGCAACAAAGATGAAAAAAAATTTGTCTTACCTGTAGGAAGAACATCTGAAAAATGGGAAACCTAGAAACGGATAATGCAGTACCGGTTTCAGAGTCTTTAAATACGTTTGACAACGTAGATTTGATTTGTCTTCATCTGCTGCATATACCTGGACAAAATTTCATATGTTGCCACATCTATGCCAATACACTCGTCTGAACGCCAAAACACTAACAGAACGATAACAGTGAAGAAGTTTCAATGAAAATGATAATACAATACGAAAGTATTGCTTTCCAGTAAAAGATTGCCCGTATATATATATATATATATATATATATATATATATATTATATATATATATTATATATATATATACATATACATGTATGTTTTCGTTATACTAATACATCTGTTTGTTGTCTACACCACCTGTCTTTGTCTTTTTTTGTGTATGAATTCTCCCCTATATATATATATATTAAGGTCATATGCTGAACATAGACTTTTAAAGCGGCTGGACGTTTTAGCGTCTATTTTCAGCATATAGGCTAGAATTTTTCTGTACCCTTATATATATGATTATATATATGATTTCACATTAATAGGTCTATTTTTACATGCTGACCACTGATAAAATTTTTTTTATATTTATCCTTGATTATTATTATGGCGTTCCTCTTACCCTTAGACTTACGAACAAAGTAGTCCTCATGTAGCGCCACGGCTTCTGAGACTCTTGGCTCTCAACCTACAGCCGTTGCAGACTCCTCAACAGGCCCTTCATCCTCAACCGAACAAAAGCGTCTTCACCTTCCATAATGATAAGCGATAACTTGACAAACCGATAACGTACACTGCTGTCGCTGACACTGTAAGACTGTCTGTAATGTGGCAACGTCGTAAGTGAACACGCTGTCGCTGACACTGTAAGACTGTAACGTGAAACGTCGTAAGTGAACACACTGTCGCTGACACTGTAAGACTGTAACGTGAAACGTCGTTAGTGAACACGCTGTCGCTGACACTGTAAGACTGTAACGTGAAACGTCGTAAGTGAACACGCTGTCGCTGACACTGTAAGACTGTAAATTGAAACGTCGTAAATGAACACACTGTCGCTGACACTGTAAGACTGTAACGTGAAACGTCGTAAGTGAACACGCTGTCGCTGACACTGTAAGACTGTAAATTGAAACGTCGTAAGTGAACACACTGTCGCTGACACTGTAAGACTGAAACGTGAAACGTCGTAAGTGAACACAACTCAAAACTGCAGAATCACACAATGCTGCTCATCTAGCTGCTGCGGCGTCAACCAGTCACGTCTTGTCACGTATACACGTAGTCAGCCGATAGCGTGCCTGGCGGACTCTTCGAGACGCACCCACGGCAGACAGAAACAGACGTACGAATTTTGTCAGTAGAACTAAGTTTAACGGAATCTACTTGGTCCGCTAACGGTTTCCAAAATAAGCGAAAACGCTAATCCACTAAACGGATTAGCTGTTAGCGGATTAGTGGAAGCACACTCATCACTGCCTAGCGCTTCAAACCAAAGTGAGTGCCTTCGTGTTTGCTTTTGTGCTTTCCTTCTTTCTTTCCGTCGTTCGTTTTTCATTCGTTTGTCAGTGCTTCCTTCTTTCCTTCCTTCCTTCTAATCTTTCTTTCTTTTTTTCTTTCTTTATTTACTTATCTATCTATTTATTTAGTCATTCATTTCGTTCACTGGTTCGTTCGTTCCTTTGCTCGTTTTTCGTTCGTTCGGTCGTCCGTCCGTCCGTCTATCTGTCAATTCATTCGTTCGTGCTTTCATTCTTTCGTTCTCTTTCTCTTTTCCTTTCTTTCTCTCTTTCTTTCTTTGTTTCTTTCTCTCTTTGTTTCTCTCTTTGTTTCTCCCTTTCTTTCTCTCTTTCTTTCTCTCTTTCTCTCCTTTCTTTCTCTCTTTCTCTCCTTCTTTCTTTCTTTCTTTCTTTCACTCTTTCTCTCTTTCTCTCCTTCTTTCTTTCTTTCTTCCTCTCTTTCTTTCTCTCTTCCTTTCTTTCGTTCTCTGTTTCTTTCTTTCTTTCTCTCTTTCTCTCCTTCTATCTTTCTTTCTTTCTCTCCTTCTTTCTTTCTTTCTTCCTCTCTTCCTTTCTTTCTTTCTTTCTTTCTTTCTTTCTGTCTTTCTTTTTTCCACTCTTTCTTTCTCCCTTTCTCTCTTTCTTTCTCTCTTTCTCTCCTTCTTTCTTTCTTTCTCTCCTTCTTTCTTTCTTTCTTTCTCTCCTTCTTTCTTTCTGTCTTTCTTTCTTCCTCTCTTTCTTTCTTTCTTTCTTTCTGTCTCTCTCTCCTTCTTTCTTTCTTTCTTCCTCTCTTTCTTTCTCTCTTTCTTTCTGTCTTTCTTTCTTCCTCTCTTTCTTTCTCTCTTTCTCTCCTTCTTTCTTTCTTTCTTTCTTTCTTTCGTCCTCTCTTTCTTTCTCTCTTTCTCTCCTTTCTTTCTCTCTTTTCTTTCTCTCCTTTCTTTCTCTCTTTTCTTTCTCTTCTTTCTTTCTCTCTTTCTCTCTTCCTTTCTTTCTTTCTTTCTTTCTTTCTTTATTTCTTTCTTTCTTTCTTTCTTTCTCTTTCTTTCTTTCTTTCTCTCTTCCTTTCTTTCTTTCTTTCGTTTGTTCGTTCGTTTCTTCCTTCTATCACTCATTTGTCCATCTGTCCGTCCGTTCGTATGTATGCAAGGGACGTAACACACGACTTAGTGTCCGGCATAAATTTGAAGTTATTTCCCTTCCAATTATGTTTTCAGAAGTGTTTCATTTCCTCTCTGCATTCAAAATCCAATTTTCTCAATTCATCTGCCTTTCATCGACGGCCCATTAATCGTCTACATACATACATACATACATACATACATACATACATACATACATACAGGCATGCATGCATGCATACATACATACATACATACATACATACATACATACATACATACATACATACATACATACATATGCATGCAAACAGAATGTATGTATGTATATATATTTCTTTATTGCCCACAAGGGGCTAAACATAGAGAGGACAAACAAGGACAGGCAAACGGATTAAGTCGATTACATCAACCCCAATGCGAAACTGGTACTTTATTTATCGACCCCGAAAGGATGAAAGGCAAAGTTGACCTCGGCGGAATTTGAACTCAGAACATTACGACAGACGAAATACCGCTAAGCATTTCGCCCGGTGCGCTATCGTGTCTGCCAGCTCGCCGCCCTGTATGTATATATATAAGGGTAAAAGCTTCCTTCGGTGACGAACGACCATGGAATTGCACCTAGAAAGATCCTCTCCAAGGTACAAACCCGGGTGTGGTTGTTTATGGAAGACCACCCATGCATATCAGCCTCTCTGTGGTACCGATGTTATCCAAGGAAAAAAGCAAAGGCCGATTACAGCATGGCACTAATGACGTCCGCAACTCATTTCCACATCCGATTGCACTTAAGTAACGCGAAATAAAGCGTCTTGCTCAAGAACACAACACACGGTTCGGGAATCGAAATCACAACCTCGTGATTGTGATCCCCACACACTAACCTATTTCTTTATTACCCACAAGGGGCTAAACATAGAGGGAACAAACAAGGACAGACATAGGTATTAAGTCGATTACATCGACCCCAGTGCGTAACTGGTACTTAATTTATCGACCCCGAAAGGATGAAAGGTAAAGTCGACCTCGGCGGAATTTTGAACTCAGAGCGTCGCGACAGACGAAATACCGCAAAACATTTCGCCCGGTGCGCTATCGTGTCTGCCAGCTCGCCGCCCTGTATGTATATATATAAGGGTAAAAGCTTCCTTCGGTGACGAACGACCATGGAATTGCACCTAGAAAGATCCTCTCCAAGGTACAAACCCGGGTGTGGTTGTTTATGGAAGACCACCCATGCATATCAGCCTCTCTGTGGTACCGATGTTATCCAAGGAAAAAAGCAAAGGCCGATACAGCCTGGCACTAATGACGTCCGCAACTCATTTCCATATCCGATTGCAACGTGAAATAAAGCGTCTTGCTCACGGTTCGGGAATCGAAATCACGATCTCCTGATTGTGATCCCCACACACTAACCACCGAGTCATACGCCTTCCCTACAGCTATAAACACAAACAATAAAAACTAATGGATCACATGCATTCACGCATAACAACTACATCACATTAACAAATAGCATTCCACCACAAATCATTCAAAAGCAGTACATATACGGCTTTTTGTACAATAAGTGTCCAAATGTGTGACTACCGGAAAAATATAAACAAAAGACTGCATAAAGAGCTTGCATCGCCAGAGGTTCATTACGCTGATAATAAGCATATGCACTACGGTAATCCGTCGCCATATCGCGGTACACTTATCGTGCGCTCAGTATATTGCAGTTCGTGAGGGCGCGTGGCTTAGTGGTTAGGGCATTCGGCTCATGATCGTAAGGTTGTGAGTTCGATTCCCGGCGACGCGTTGTGTCCTTGAGCAAGACACTTTATTTCACGTTGCTCCAGTCCACTCAGCTGGCAAAAATGAGTTGTACTTGTATTTCAAAGGGTCAGCCTTGTCACTCTCTGTGTCACGCTGATTTTCCCCGAGAACTACGTTAAGGGTACACGTGTCTGTGGAATGCTCAGCCATTTTCACGTTAATTTCACGAGCAAGCTGTTCCGTTGATCGTATCAGCTGGGACCCTCGTCGTCGTAACCGGCGGAGTCTTTTATTGCAGTTCACTTGTCGCGCACTCAGAACATCGTGATTCACTTGTGCGCACTCAGTACATTGCGGTTCGCCTATCGCGCACTCAGTACATCGCGGTTCACCTATCGCGCGCTCAGTACATTGCGGTTCACCTATCCCGCACTCAGTACATCGCGGTTCACCTATCGCGCACTCAGTACATTGCGGTTCACCTATCCCGCACTCAGTACATCGCGGTTCACCTATCGCGCACTCAGTACATTGCGGTTCACCTATCCCGCACTCAGTACATCGCGGTTCACCTATCGCGCGCTCAGTACATTGCGGTTCACCTATCCCGCACTCAGTACATCGCGGTTCACCTATCGCGCACTCAGTACATTGCGGTTCGCCTATCCCGCACTCAGTACATCGCGGTTCGCCTATCGCGCGCTCAATACATTGCGGTTCACCTATCCCGCACTCAGTACATCGCGGTTCACCTATCGCGCACTCAGTACATTGCGGTTCACCTATCGCGCACTCAGTACATCATGATTCATTTGTCGCGTATTCAGTGCATTGCAGTTCACCTATCGCTCACTCAGAACATTGCATTTCACCTATCACGCACTTAGTACATCGCAGTTCACCTGTCGCGCACTCAGTACATCGCGGTTCACCTATCGCGCACTCAGTACCTCGTGATTCACTTGTCGCACACCCAGTACATCGCAGTTCACCTATCGCGCACTCAGTACATCGTGGTTCACCTATCACGCGCTCAGTACATCGCGGTTCACCTATCACGCACTCAGTACATCACAGTTTACCTATCATGCGCTCAGTACCTCGCAGTTCACCTATCGCGCCTATTGGCTATTGGATGATGATGATAATAATAATAATAATAATAATAATAATAATAATAATAATAATAATAATAATAATAAATGCCCTGATGCAGTACCAGGCAGTGGCTCTCATGGCTTCTGATCTTAACTGATTGGAAGTGTTATCATGTACATTGTTTTGTCTTGGTATAAAACATGGGCTACAGCAAATATTCTGCTCAATACCACAGATTTGCTTGTCAGTTGTTTGACCTTAACCAGTGAGCATGTCCCTTAGTGGCTGACGTTATGTGCATCTCTGATCACGAGCAGAAGTAGTGGGGAGCATCATAGCCATGTGTTGAGAGGATTCTTTCGGGTTTGAATAGTTCACCTCTGGAAACATGGGTGGTTCTTTCAACATCCTTAAACAACCCTTATTCAGGGACCTTTTGAGCGGGATGGGCTACTCAACTGAAGAAAATTCTAACTGGGCCCCACCTGCAAGGTCATGTGCTGTTTATCATGATATGAGATCACCATGTCGCGCACATATGGTTGTGATGCATGTGCCTGGTGTACCCTATCAGACGGGTAGTCATGATGGGTATATTGGGCTTCGTATATTTTACCCCAGTGTCACTTTGATGGCATGAACTGCTCTCTCACTCAATAATAATAATAATAATAATAATAATAATAATAATAATAACAACAACAACAATAATAATAATAATAATAATAATAATAATAATAATAATAATAATAATAATAATAATAACAACAACAACAACAGAAGGGAAGCAGAAACAGTGCCTGTCTTCATTATTGGCATAATGACCCTCCCAAGATACAACAAAATTTATTTCAACACATTAGTTCACACCAAACATCTTGCAAACCAAATACAAAAACGAAATAGATAAAGAACTGCTCGCAGAAACATGAAACCTTGTAATTGCGACGCAACATCTATACTTCCATAAGAATAGGCTAAATGACTCTTTCTCACTTTTCTCTCTCAACTGCCAACACTTAGCTGTACTCAGAATAAGCAGTTTGAATGCACAAGGCCTGTGGTCAACATGGGTGTGGGGCAGCCTCATCAACGACCTCAGGTCACTAGACGTAGATCTAGTGACCATCAGCGAGACCAGAGCCTTCATTCCCATTTTCTGAGCTGGCAGAAACGTTAGCACGCCGGGCGAAATGCGTAGCCGTATTTCGTCTGTCGTTACGTTCTGAGTTCAAATTCCGCCGAGGTCGACTTTGCCTTTCATCCTTTCGGGGTCGATAAATAAAGGACCAGTTTCGCACTGGAGGTCGATGTAATCGACTTAATCCCTTTGTCTGTCCTTGTTTGTCCCTTCTATGTTTAGCCCCTTGTGGTTAGTAAAGAAATATGTATTTCGTCTGTCGTTACGTTCTGAGTTCAAATTCCGCCGAGGTCGACTTTGCCTTTCATCCTTTCGGGGTCGATAAATAAAGGACCAGTTTCGCACTGGAGTCGATGTAATCGACTTAATCCCTTTGTTGTCCTTGTTTGTCCCTTCTATGTTTAGCCCCTTGTGGTTAGTAAAGAAATATGTATTTCGTCTGTCGTTACGTTCTGAGTTCAAATTCCGCCGAGGTCGACTTTGCCTTTCATCCTTTCGGGGTCGATAAATAAAGGACCAGTTTCGCACTGGAGGTCGATGTAATCGACTTAATCCCTTTGTCTGTCCGTTTGTCCCTTCTATGTTTAGCCCCTTGTGGTTAGTAAAGAAATATGTATTTCGTCTGCCGTTACGTTCTGAGTTCAAATTCCGCCGAGGTCGACTTTGCCTTTCATCCTTTCGGGGTCGATAAATAAAACACCAGTTTCGCACAGGGGCCTATGTAATCGACTTAAACCCTTTGTCTGTCCTTGTTTGTCCCCTCTATGTTTAGCCCCTTGTGGCTAGTAAAGAAATAGGTATTTCGTCTGTCGTTACGTTCTGAGTTCAAATTCCGCCGAGGTCGACTTTGCCTTTCATCCTTTCGGGGTCGATAAATAAAACACCAGTTTCGCACAGGGGCCTATGTAATCGACTTAAACCCTTTGTCTGTCCTTGTTTGTCCCCTCTATGTTTAGCCCCTTGTGGGTAGTAAAGAAATAGGTATTTCGTCTGTCGTTACGTTCTGAGTTCAAATTCCGCCGAGGTCGACTTTGCCTTTCATTCTTTCGGGGTCGATAAATAAAGTACCAGTTACGCACTGGTGTCGATGTAATCGACTTAAACCCTTTGTCTGTCCTTGCTTGTCCCCTCTATGTTTAGCCCCTTGTGGATAATAAAGAAATAGGTATTTCGTCTGTCGTTACGTTGTGAGTTCAAATTCCGCCGATGTCGACTTTGCCTTTCATCCTTTCGGGGTCGATAAATAAAGGACCAGTTTCGCACAGGGGTCGATGTAATCGACTTAATCCCTTTGTCTGTCCTTGCTTGTCCCCTCTATGTTTAGCCCCTTGTGGGCAGTAAAGACATACATTTTCTGTGCATACGAGATCTACGTATCTCCAATCCGATCGGAATTGGGAAATAAAGCGTCTGTGTTTTTACGGAATGGTCTTGATATCAGAAGGTGAGTCCGGGGTCCTACATGTGAACAACAACTAAAGGGGATGCCTTCAGTCTAATAGCTATTTAGGGGCCAGGTTTGCCGGATTTCTCCAGACGACTGGAGTGTTTCCTTGCAACATCTCGCTCTTTTGTTCTAGTGGGCAACTTGGATGTGATCTTGCATACACGTTTGGATTGTGTTAAGCTAGCTAATGTAAGTGGGTTGGATGCAAAGGCTTCGCAAACTTACTCAGATGTTGCCAACTAGGCGCAGGAGTGGCTGTATGGCAAGTAGCTTGCTTACCAACCACAAGGTTCCGGGTTCAGTCCCACTGCGTGGCATCTTGGGCAAGTATCTTCTACTATAGCCTCGGGCCGACCAAAGCCTTGTGAGTGGATTTGGTAGATGAAAACTGAAAAGAAGCCCGTCGTATATAAGTGTGTGTGTGTGTATATATATATATATTATATATATATATATATATGTATATGTATATATATATGTATATATATATATATATGTATATATATTATATGTATATATATGTATATATATTATATATATATGTATATATATATATTATATATATATGTATATATATATATATATATATATATATATATATATATATATATATTATATATATATGTATATATATATATGTATATAATATATATTATGTATAGTAATATATATTATATATATTATATTATATATAATATATATATATATATATATAATATATATATATAATTGTGTGTGTTTGTGTGTCTGTGTTTGTCCTCCTAGCATTGCTTGACAACCGATGCTGGTGTGTTTATGTCCCCGTTACTTAGCGGTTCGGCAAAAGAGACCGATAGAATAAGTACTGGGCTACAAAAAAGAATAAGTCCCGGGGTCGAGTTGCTCGATTAAAGGCGGTGCTCCAGAATGGCCGCATTCAAAATTACTGGAACAAGTAAAAGAGAGTAAAGAGTATCTAACTCTGATTGCCGAATATTCCAATGTGGGTATGGATAAATCGCATGGTGTCATTTGTGTATATTTACTGTATGTGTCTGTTGTTTTCGACTGAAGTGATTATGACATGAAGTGGAGTCGTGTTGATATTCAGATTGAAAACTAAAAGTTCCTCGAGGAGGTGCCCAGCATGGCCGCAGTCTAAGGATCGAAACAAGAAAGGCTGCGAGCCGGCAGAGACGTTAGCACGCCGGGCGAAATGCTTCGCGGTATTTCGCCCGTCGCTACGTTCTGAGTTCAAATACCGCCGAGGTCGACTTTGCCTTTCATCCTTTCGGGGTCAATAAATTAAGTACCAGTTACGCACTTAATCCGTTTGTCTGTCCTTGTTTGTCCTCTCTTTGTTTAGCCCCTTGTGGTTAGTAAAGAAATAATTATTTCGTCAGCTATTACGTTCTGAGTTCAAATTCCTTTCGGGGTCGATTAAATAAGTACCAGTTGCGCACTGGGGTCGATATAATCAACTTAATCCGTTTGTCTGTTCTTGTTTGTCCCCTCTGTGTTCAGCCCCTTGTGGGTAGTAAAGAAATAGAAACAAGCAAAAGATTAAGTTCTTACAATTTTTGATTTGTGATAATCATGTATAGTACTATTTCATCCTTTTTAGAAGTCTTCAGCATATCTGTTGAATCTGTTAACACAAGATTCCTATGTTGATGATGCCTCCCTTCACGGTGACTCAACTGTCTTAACACACGTGTCATCGACTAGTGCTTTCCAACCTTATGCATACATATGTATGTAGAGCGTGTTTGTATGTGTTTGTGTGTATACGTGTGCGTGTTTGTGTGTGTAGTGAAGATGCATGGCTTTGTGGTTAAGGTTTTTGACTCAAAATAGGAAGGTCGTGAGTTCGATTAAGGCAATTTATTTCACGTTCCTCCAGTCCAAGGTGAGAAAAGATGAGATTTAAGGTGATAAGTAAAATAATTAAATGATTCATTTTTGTGTAAGAAGGCCAATATGAAAATGTTGTTTCTCTTGAAATAGAAAAAAGAAACAAGAAACTCACGGTTAAAAATAAATAAAATCACAACTACATTCACAGGAATAGTTGCAATCTGGCTGAAACTAATGAAATAGACTGAGAGTATTTCGTTTTGGGATTTGGTTTGCAAGATTCTTTATATGAGTTCGTGTGTTGAAGCATATTCTGTTGTGTCTGGGGAGAGTCATTTTCTTTTTGTGCCATATAATATAACACACTCACCGGTAAAATTTCCACTTCTTATTTTTATTTTCCTAAAATTTTCGTTGCGCCTTGCAACCTTTTCAATAATCAACCCTAAAGTTTCACCCGCGAAATACACAGATCTGAGACAATGTCAAGTGACATCAGCTGCTGTAAAACAATTCTTTGATACTGAAAAAATCCTTGCTAAAAACAGGAACGTTTTCTGTCTACAATAAATTTCCTCAATAGTTATTTTTTATATTTTGTTTATGGAATTTGGTTTGCAACATTCTTTATATGAGTTCGTGTGTTGAAGCATATTCTGTTGTGTCTGGGGAGAGTCATTTTCTTTTTGTGCCTTATAATATAACACACTCACCGGGAAAATTTCCACTTCATATTTCTATTTCCCTAAAGTTTTCGTTGCGTCTTGCAACCTTTTCAATAGTCTTGACCCTGTCCGTTATTTACACTGCGTTCCCTTGTAAATAACGGACAGAGTCAAGACTATTGAAAAGGTTGCAAGACGCAACGAAAACTTTAGGGAAATAGAAATATGAAGTGGAAATTTTCCCGGTGAGTGTGTTAACCCTTTAGTGTTCAGATTATTCTATCAAACATAATGCTTATGGATTCCCATTGATTTGAATTAATCATGCATTATCTCATATCTTCAAGATCTTGATGGTGTAATTACTTAATGTAGAATAACATTGTAGGGTAGGTGTGAGAGCCTGGATCTGGTCAGTTTGAACATAAATAATAAGGCACTAAAAGAGAATGACTCTCCCCAGACACAACAGAGTCTGAGAGTAGATATCTCAGTAGTATTTACAAAAGTTTATAAAATCCAATTAGGGTTATTTTGACATTCTCCGACGTTAGGCCAATACTTCTAATCCTTGTGTCCAATATTTTAACATACTATTAAAGAGTAAAATAATGATTATAGTATTGCTTTTATCTCATTACATTAATGACTGAAGCAGACGACGAATAATTAAATGAACAAATGTCATATTATAACACATGAATACGATTGATTTTTTTTGTTTCTCGGACATGCTGTCTACAGTGGATGCCATAGTGATACGCTTCATTTCGAAGAACATTCAGCTTTTATTTAAAAGAAAAAAATATATATATAAGCCTTCTGTCTGTGATGACGTCTTTGTAGCAATTCAGAAGAGTCTAGATTTCAGATAATCACCAAGTGTATATTTTAGTAAGGTAGGATTTTTATAGCATTCATGCCCTTCCAAAAGAATTAGTTGTAGACGAATGGAATAATTAGGTTTGCTACCTTCAAGATGACATGATGTGAAACAACCAGATGTGTGCATGTGTGAGATCGAACCTTACTCTTGTATCACTCAGCTTAACTAAACCAAATTGCAGACAATTTCATATGGAAATAATTTAAAGAATTAAACATGATTCCGGGTTCATTCCCACTGCGTGGCACCTTGGGCAACGTGTCTTCTGCTATAGCCTCGGGGGGACCAAAGTCTTGTGAGTGGATTTGGTAGACGGAAACTGAAAGAAGCTCGTCGTATATATGTATATATATATATATATATATATATATATATATATATATATATGCGTGTGTGTGTTTGTGTGTCTGTGTTTGTCCCCCTAGCATTGCTTGACAACCGATGCTGGTGTGTTTATGTCCCCGTTACTTAGCGGTTCGGCAAAAGAGACCGATAGAATAAGTACTGGGCTTACAAAAAAAGAATAAGTCCCGGGGTCGAGTTGCTCGATTAAAGGCGGTGCTCCAGCATGGCCGCAGTCAAATGACTGAAACAAGTAAAAGAGTATGAACCTCATCAACTTTCTGAGACCCAAAATTTAATTAAGGTCACTTTGGTCTAACAGTCTCTCAGTCAAACGGTCTCTCAACTGAGCTATTTCGATCAACTACAAAGAATTTTATTTGTAGTAGTTTATATCTATTGTATTCAAAAGTTGGCACAAGGCCAGTAATTTCAGGGGACGGGTAAATCGATTACATCGAACCTAGTGACCAACTAGTACTTATTTTATCAACTCCCAAAGGACGAAAGGCAAAGTCGATCTCGGCGGAATTTGTATTCAGAACGTAACGACAGATGAAATTCCGCGAAGCACTTCGCCCGGCGTGCTAACGTTTCTACCAGCTTGCTGCCTTAGTAATTTATATTTATTAACATTTAAATGAGAATACTTTGGCAAAACTTAGAGTTTACGAGTAAAGAAGAAAAACTGATTTGAATTAAAAAGTAATTCAAACGAGCCCTTTCATCATTTATAGGCGCAGGAGTGGCTGTGTGGTAAGTAGCTTGCTTACCAACCACATGGTTCCGGGTTCAGTCCCACTGCGTGGCACCTTGGGCAAGTGTCTTCTACTATAGCCTCGGGTCGACCAAAGCCTTGTGAGTGGATTTGGTAGACGGAAACTGAAACGTCGTATATATGTATATATGTATATATATATATATATGTGTGTGTGTGTGTCTGTGTGTGTGTCTGTGTGTGTGTGTGTCTGTGTGTGTCTGTGTGTCTGTGTTTGTCCCCCTAGCATTGCTTGACAACCGATGCTGGTGTGTTTACGTCTCCGTCACTTAGCGGTTCGGCAAAAAGAGACCGATAGAATAAGTACTGGGCTTACAAAGAATAAGTCCCAGGGTCGATTTGCTCGACTAAAGGCGGTGCTCCAGCATGGCCGCAGTCAAATGACTGAAACAAGTAAGTAAAAGAGATATAATTTGAATTGTGGTTTTGGCGCAGGCGTGGCTGTGAGGTAAGAAGTTTGCTTCCAACCACATGGCTCTGGGTTCAGTCCCACTGTGTGGCACCTTAGGCAAGTGCCTTCTATTATAGCCTCGGGCCGCCCAAAGCTTTGTGAGTGGATTTGGTAGACGGAAACTGAAAGAAGCCTGTCGTATATATGTATATATGTATGTGTGTGTGTGTTCCTACTCGTTCGCGTCTGAGGAGCTGGCAGAAACGTTAGCACGCCGGGCGAAATGCGTAGACGTATTTCATCTGCCGTTACGTTCTGAGTTCAAATTCCGCCGAGGTCGACTTTGCCTTTCATCCTTTCGGGGTCGATTAAATAAGTACCAGTTGCGCACTGGGGTCGGTATAATCAACTTAATCCGTTTGTCTGTCCTTGTTTGTCCCCTCTGTGTTTAGCCCCTTGTGGGTAGTAAAGAAATAGGTATTTCATCTGCTGTTACGTTCTGAGTTCAAATTCCGCCGAGGTCTACTTTGCCTTTCATCCTTTCGGGGTCGATAAATTAAGTACCACTTACGCACTGGGGTCGATATAATCAACTTAATCCGTTTGTCTGTCCTTGTTTGTCCTCTCTGTGTTTAGCCCCTTGTGGGTAGTGAAGAAATAGGTATTTTTTCGGATATCGTTTTTTGCGCGTTCGTGTTCGCGGCATTTGGTGAAAGAAACCGGATATCCGCTATCTTCAAACTCCACCGTTGTATCGACTTACCGGTTTCCAGCATTACTGCACCTATTTTAGATAGGGCTGATGCAACCCACATTTCCTGTTGAATCAACATTTAACACCACGTGCATCTTCCATCTGGAAAAAATATCGTCTTGAAATGAGCTACCAACAACTATACTTACAAAATTTTAAATTTGGAGGAACAAATTTCAAATTTTTTTTGTCTATTGAATTAGGTTTGACTGTTAATTCCTGGTAATTTGGGTGCGTTGAGTACGAATTTCTACTCTGTTTTTCTCTGTCAGGTCCTGATTTTGTTCTGACTTCACTAAGTCAAATATACTTTGTATCGAATTCCCAAATTTCGAGACCAATTGGTAGACGGAAACTGAAAGCCCGTCGTATATATGTATATATGTGTATATATATGCGTTTGTGTGTCTGTGTTTGTCCCACTAACATTGCTTGACAACCGATGCTGGTGTGTTTATGTCCCCGTTACTTAGCGGTTCGGCAAAAGAGACCGATAGAATAAGTACTGGGCTTACAAGAAAGAATAAGTCCTGGGGTCGAGTTGCTCGACTAAAGGCGGTGCTCCAGCATGGCCGCAGTCAAATTACTGAAACAAGTAAATGAAATCCCCATTTCAATATTTAAGAGTCAACCACCTCAAGAATTAGTTGAAGATACTCCAGAAAATATTGTTCTGCATTCTGAAGAGTCTGACACTGATTTTGGCCCCAACATATTTGAAAGTCAAAATGATCCGCATAAGTTTAACCAAGGCCGAGTTGAATGATCTTGTAAGGGGTCTAAATTTGCCTAAAACGGCTGCGCAAACTTGCTTACTTCAAGCACATAAATCACATTTTACGGAAAAAGAGAACTTCTTTTAGAACAGAGGATAGTTTCGTATATTGCTGCAACATAGGCGCAGGAGTGGCTGTGTGGTAAGTAGCTTGTTTACCAACCACATGGTTCCGGGTTCAGTCCCACTGCGGGGCACCTTGGGCAAGTGTCTTCTACTATAGAAGCCTTGTGAGTGGATTTGGTAGACGGAAACTGAAAGAAACCCGTCGTATATATGTATATATGTGTATATATATGCGTTTGTGTGTCTGTGTTTGTCCCCCTAGCATTGCTTGACAACCGATGCTGGTGTGTTTATGTCCCCGTTACTTAGCGGTTCGGCAAAAGAGACCGATAGAATAAGTACTGGGCTTACGAAAAAGAATAAGTCCCGGGGTCAAGTTGCTCGATTAAAGGCGGTGCTCCAGCATGGCCGCAGTCAAATGACTGAAACAAGTAAAAGGAAAAACAAGAAATACCTGGTTTGTTACAGGAAAAGGGAGTCGAGTCTTACGATGCAAATGATTGACGCTTGTTTTTAGACAATTCCAGATGTCTTAAGTGTGTGGTGTTGCATAATGGCAATTTATATGGCTCGATACTGATTGGGCACTCAGCAAAATTTAAAGAAAAGTATGATGGAAAAGCTTTTATATTTTAAGTATAGTGAGCACAAGTGGAGGCGCAATGGCCCAGTGGTTAGGGCAGCGGACTCGCGGTCGTAGGATCGCGGTTTCGATTCCCAGACCGGGCGTTGTGAGTGTTTATTGAGCGAAAACACCTAAAGCTCCACGAGGCTCCGGTGATCCCTGCTGTACTCTTTCACCACTCTTTCTCCCACTCTTACTTCCTGTTTCTGTTGTACCTGTATTTCAAAGGGCCGGCCTTGTCACTCTCTGTGTCACGCTGAATATCCCCGAGAACCACGTTAAGGGTACACGTGTCTGTGGAGTGCTCAGCCACTTACACGTTAATTTCACGAGCAGGCTGTTCCGTTGATTCGGATCAACCGGAACCCTCGTCGTCGTAACCGATGGAGTGCTTTCATCCAAAAGGGTACACGTGTCTGTGGAGTGCTCAGCCACTTACACGTTAATTTCACGAGCAGGCTATTCCGTTGATTCGGATCAACCGGAACCCTCGTCGTCGTAACCGATGGAGTGCTTTCATCCAATAATCCTTTCTACTATAGACATGTACAAGAAGAGGCCCAGTGGTTAGGGAAGCGGACTCGCGGTTTCGATTCCCAGACCGGGCGTTGTGAGTGTTTATTGAGCGAAAACACCTAAAGCTCCACGAGGCTCCGGCAGGGGATGGTGGTGATCCCTGCTGTACTCTTTCACCACAACTTTCTCTCACTCTTACTTCCTGTTTCTGTTGTACCTGTATTTCAAGGGGCCGGCCTTGTCACTCTCTGTGTCACGCTGAATATCCCCGAGAACTACGTTAAGGGTGCACGTGTCTGTGGAGTGCTCAGCCACTTACACGTTAATTTCACGAGCAGGCTGTTCCGTTGATTCGGATCAACCGGAACCCTCGTCGTCGTAACCGACAATGTGCTTCCATAGTGAGCACAAGTAAAAGCTTCATATCTTTTCTTAGTATTTTATTTTAAGTCATTTCTATCATTATAATGTAATTTTACAGTAGTTTGTACTGCTTGCATTCATAAAATTTGAGAATAATTTGAACACATGACTTAATGTTTTTAGTCCAAGTTTGAAAAATCTGGAAAATGGCACATTGGTTGTTGACAAGAATCAACCCTTGATAGAGCCAAACCGAGTTAAAATTCGTTTTGAGCGCACCCAAATTCCTTCGAACCAATTATCATTCCACAAGATATGTTCCCATTTCTAGCCAAATAGAAGAACATTGGCAATTTGCATATCATTTTCATTCGAAGAAGTCTAACATTAATGGTCGACGATCCACATACATAAACGCATCCACATACATAAACACATGTGATCTAATTTACGTGTGTTCCTAAAACAGAAGTTTTAGGAACTTCTCATACAGAGTGTTCCTAAAAAGGTATACACACTTTAGATAATTGTAAAGGTGCAGGAGTGGCTGGGTGGTAAGTAGCTTGCTCACCAACCACATGGTTCCGGGTTCAGTCCCACTGCGTGACACCTTGGGCAAGTGTCTTCTACTATAGCCTCGGGCCGACCAATGCCTTGTGAGTGGATTTGGTAGACGGAAACTGAAAGAAGCCCGTCGTATATATGTATATAGGAGTGGCTGTGTGGTAAGTAGCTTGCTAACCAAACACATGGTTCCGGGTTCAGTCCCACTGCGTGACACCTGGGCAAGTGTCTTCTTCTATGCCTCGGCCCCGACCAAAGCCTTGTGAGTGGATTTGGTAGATGGAAACTGAAAGAAGCCCGTCGTATATATGTATATATATATATATATGCGTGTGTGTGTGTTTGTGTGTCTGTGTTTGTCCCCCTAGCATTGCTTGACAACCGATGCTGGTGTGTTATGTCCCGTTACTTAGCGGTTCGGCAAAAGAGACGATAGAATAAGTACTGGGCTTACAAAAGAATAAGTCCCGGGGTCGAGTTGCTCAATTAAAGGCGGTGCTCCAGCATGGCCGCAGTCAAATGACTGAAACAAGTAAAAGAGTTAAAAGAGTATGTGTATATATACAGAGTGTTCCAAAAAATGTATACACACTTTAAATAATTGTAAAGTAGGTGTTTATTAAAATACACTTCGTTTTCAAAATTTAATAGAATCTACAGACATTATTTTATTGTTTTGTCAACGCCTGTTTTCATACTGACGTCCGTTCTGGTCCAGACACTGCTGAAAACGCGAAGCAACGGAATCGCAGACATCACGAAAGAATTCGTTTCGTATTTGTGTGGAAAGTAGCATTATTTAAGCTGAGGTGGGTTGAACTAGGTGGCCTTTCTTTCACTGAGCTTCTTTTGTTTATTGCTTGTTCGAGGTGTTTTGGATATGTATTGCAGTTTCTCTTTGAATTGCCATTCTTGTAAGGTTGCATTGACAACTTGGTCAAATACTTTTTTGTCAGACGAGACTGATGATATTCTCCAGTTTATATTACCACTAAATATTTGTCCATCGATGTCGGGTGGTTTGAGTATATGCATACATATAATGGCACCTCTTGATATTTTCAGTATCACGCAACATTAACGGTTAATGTTGCGTGAAGGTAATTTACTACGGGTAGATTTGGTTTCTACTGTTATTTTTAGACGGATAAAGACCTTTGAAGGTCTTTATTAAATCTTTCCCTGAATTTATTTAGTATTCAGTTCATGCCTGCCCATATTCTGAGAGATGAGTTGGTCGTCATCTCTATGTTCGAGTTTACGCATATTCTGCTTATTTCACTACAGGATGTTAAACCCTATTACATTACAGATTTCTGCTCTATCGTAACATCAAATGATTAATCATTTTCTTGTTTTACTCTGCCTGGGTTATCATGGAATTGGTGGGATTCTCTTACTTGAGTAATGATATCTATTTCTTGGTCGCCGATTTGTTAGCGAAGTCTAGTATTTTAAATTACAAGGTTATGTTGTATAGTATAAGTCAGCACTGATAACGATGGCTCATAATCAAAGACATTCCAGCAATGATCACCACGCCTTTTTATAAATATTAAGATAGGCGCAGGAGTGGCTGCGTGGTAAGAAGCTTACTTCCCAACCACATGGTTCTGGGTTCAATTCCACTGCGTGGCACCTTGAGTAAGTGTCTTCTGCTATAGACTCGGGGCGACCAAAGCCTTGTGAGTGTATTTGGTAGACGGAAACTGAAAGAAACCCGTCATATACATATGTGTGTGTGTGTGTGTGTATCTTTGCGCTTGTTTGTCCCCCGCCCCCCATCAACTTGACAACTGGTTTTGGTGTGTTTGCGTCCCCGTAAATTAGCGGTTCGGCAAAACACACCGATAGAATAAGTACCAGGCTTTAAAAATAAGTACTGCGGTCGATTCATTTAGAGATTAAAATATATATATTTATATATTTATCACTATGGACTCCGTGTGGGCAGTCATCTAAAAGTTTTTGTTCATCATGATGCTGACATAAGTTCCTTGTCTTTCCTGATGAGAAGGCGGCATAATGCACCCTTTATTCCTTCGGAATTAGGAATATGCAGTCTTCGAAACATATGTCGAGAATAAACGAATTTTGTTAAATCGTCGTTCGACTCCATTCCTCATTTATATATATATATATATATATATAATATATATATATATATATATATAATATATATATTATATTATATGTCTTGCAAACAACTTGCACATGCAAGTGCTACCAGTTAAAAGCTCCGTATACCGGAAGCTAGCAAGTGTATGGGGTCATCAGGAGAGCAGATGGGAGAATGCGCACCGTTTCGGGGCCACCTCTCGACGGCATCAATGCGCACCGGCCCCACTCAATGATATGAGGCCCCGCTTACTAGATCAGCTGGTTATGAAGAACTCATATACTCTAGCCATCACTCATCGTCTCTTTTTAACCAAATCCAGTGGCTAGCCTTC
>NW_021823912.1:10000-15000 GCF_006345805.1 Octopus sinensis | reverse complement strand
TATGCAGTATATATAATATATATATGCATGTGTATACATATATATATATATATATATATATATATATATATACTTTTGCAATAGTAACGCTATAACACACACATATTGGTGCGTGTGTATATATATATATATATATATATATATATATTATTATTATTATTATTATTACTATATCATTATTATTATTATTATTATTATTATTATATTATTATTATTATTATTATTATTATTATTATTATTATCATTATTATTTCTAAATCTCTCTAAAGGAGACTACGGCAGCAGTATTGGGTATTGATAGTTATCGCCAAGCTAACATGGCAGTCCGGAAAAATAGGACGAATGCTGCCGTTGGTTAGCTCCACATATATGTGTGTGTGTGTGTGTGTGTGTGTGTGTGAAAGAGTATGTGTGTGTATGCGTGTGTGTGTGTGTGTGAAAGAGAGAGAGAAAGCGTATTGTCAATCTGCTCAGGATTTGAAACCGGGAGTAACGTACTGTTACTCCAGTCGTACCTTTTATTTCTCCTCCGTTCACTCGTTTGACGTAGTGCAACCGAATGATAGGTACAAGATGTTTGAAATCCTTAAGCTCTATGGGATACCAGACAAAATCATTTCTGCCATCAAGGTCCTCTACACAGATACGTCTTCAACCATCTTAACCCCTGACGGAGAAACATCATCTTTCTCAATCAAAGCCGGAATACTGCAGGGAGACACACTCGCCCCATTTCTTTTCATCATTGTTGTTGATTATGTGCTACGTATGTCAGTTGATACCATCTCTGGCAAGGGCTTTGAAATAAAACCAAGAAGAAGTTCCAGACACCAGCTGAGTACTTGACAGACACTGACTTTGCTGACGACATCGCTCTTATCAGTGATTCTCTCTCCAATGCCAGTCTCTTTTACATCTCTTGAACAAGCCTCAAATTGTGTAGGTCTTTACCTCAATGAGGCCAAAACTGAATGCATAAACAAGTGCCTGTCCAACAGTGATTGCATCATCCATACTCTCAACAATGCGCCCTTAAATATGGTTCTGATTACAAATATCTTGGATCATACATATCATCATCTGAAAAGACTTTCTAACTAGAAAGGGTATGGCCTGGTCAGCCTGTAATGACATGCATAAGATCTGGTCATCAAATCTAAGTAGAGACTTCAAACTTGAAATCTTCAAAGCCACAGTCGAACCAATTCTACTATATGGCTCAGAAACCTGGACGTTATCAAAGTAGCTTGAGAGGCGGTTGGATGGAACCTACACTCGCCTCCTTATGAGAGCTCAAAATCTCTCGTGGAGGCGCCATCCAACCAAAATGCAAATATATGGGAAACTACCACCTGTGTCATCTCTTGTGAAAGGTAGGAGAGTCCAGTTTGCTGGACATTGTTGTAGAGCTGAAAAAGAGGTAATTTCTACTCTTCTCCTCTGGAAGCCATCTACTCGCAATACCAGAGGGCGCACACTCTCCTACCCTGATGTAATCTCCAGGGATACAGGCATCCAGCAACAGGACCTCCGTAATGCCATGATGGACCGTGAAGTCTGGCGTAGCATGGTAAATTCCATTGTCTCGACCACGGTCGAACAATGATGATGATGATGCAACCGAATGAACCACGAAATTGATCTCTTTTCAATCAAACTCAAAATACAACTGCAGTAACAGCAAGATATGCAATAGCAACAACAACAACAATAAGCAGCAACAATATTTAGCATCACACTAATTTTTTTGTTTTATTTCTTTATTTCTTTCTTTCAACCATGCAAATATAAATAATAATAAAAAAAACTATTGAAAATTCGTGGCGGGGAATGGGAGGCGGATGGTTTTGGAGACAGGGGGAGTGAGAATATGTATTTTTTTTCTTTTAATGGGTGGGGAGCATTGATTAACATCATAATTGAAGAAGAGAAGAAAAAAAACAAAGAAAAACGGGTTTCACTCAAAACATCGCGGAATCGAAACCGCGTCGTACGGACAATCTTCGGATCGCTTACCTTGGTTTTTTTTTTGTTTTTGTTTTTTTTGTGTGTTTTTTTTTGGCGGGGTGTATTCGTTTCTCTCTTTACTCTTTCGTCACAATTTTTGCAAGAGGAAGAGGGGAGGGTATGAGAGAAGAAGGGGAGGGAGGGCGTGTTGAAAGGAAGAGGGAGGGAAGAAGGAAGGCAGGGGGAGGGAGGATGATTGAAACAACAGCTTGAAAATACAGGGCCCAAGGGTAATAACTTCGGGGTCAATTTTATTACTCTTTTTCTTCTTTCAGATTTCAAGCTGTCTATTTTTTTTATTTGTCTTTGAATTTTTTTGTTCGGTGGTTTCTGTTTCTTTTTGGAGGTTTTTGTGGTTTTGTGTGTGTGGTGTGTGTATGAGTGTGTGTGCGTGTGTGTTAATGAATTTACATGTGGTTCCAATCAGTCCAAGTGAAGAGGATGTTGTTGCCGTAGTTGTTGTTGTTGTTTAGCTTCAGGTGTGATCCTCGAACCTACTATCAAAGGCATTCCAGCGGTGACTATACTTTCCCTTTTTCCTGTCTACAACAAAGCTAAAATCACATTATCCAACGTGTCATTTTATATTCTTAAAGAGCGTCTAGAGTATTATTCTTCGAGGGAGATTTCATTGTTATCTTTAGCTGATCGAGCGAATATGTACATACTCCCATATCTGACACGAAGATAGAAATACGTCATATATTACTGTAGTTATTTGTTGTTGTGGTGGTGGTGGTGACAGTGGTGTTGGTGTTGGTTAGCGTGTAAGTGTTTGTACTTGAGGTTGTTGAGCGTAAGCTATGTTTAAGCAGAAAGCATTCGGTAGGGAAATTGTAATGTTTTCTTTCTTTGTTTCGTTAAAAGTCAAATTCCTTTAAAGGATTGCTAATAATTCAGCTCGGAGACTAGAAAAGTGTAAGTGATGTGTGTCTTCGATAGGAGGATATCGACTGCATGACTTAGATAGTTCTGTATGGGATGGTGTTGGCTAGGAGGACAAGTTTGAATTTGGTTGGCTTAAAACGCTTAAGTTTTCTTTTTTCTTTTATTTTTCAACAGTTGAGAAAACAAACTAAAATGGTTAAATTCTTCTTATTTTTTTCCTTTAGAGGTTGTGATAGGATTTCCGCTTGCTGTTGCTGTATGTGTGTGCGTGTTTTTGTGCGTGTGTGCGTGTTCGTGTGCGTGTGTTTCAATAGGCACCTTAAATGGTGACGGAGAAAGAATCAGTAAGCGTTGGAAAAATCAAAAGGATTTAGGGGTAGTTTATGTGGATGTGAGGAGAAAAGGGAATTATACCATTCGATAGCTACAAGCATTATTGAGAATTTTTTCGTTTATTTATATTTTTTTATTGATTTATTTATCATTGCGTGTATGTCTAAGAGATTGGTAAATATATCTAAGAAGATTGGTAAATGTTCGTTAAAACAAACTTGGGGGGGTGGGGATTGTTTCATTATTTTCTTTCCAAAGCTCTTTTCGTGTTTTTTGTTTTGTTGTTTTGTTGGGGTTTTTTTGCTTGTTATTGTAGTTTACTTTTTATTGTGAGTCTTCAAAACACTTGTAAGATATAAACGCGGGAAACAATAATAAGCAAACGAGAATTAAATGCTGAAGTTATTTTGAATGTTGAAGAATACTTCCTTAAAACAAAAACACCGAAAACAAAGAATTTCAAAATCATGAAAAAGAAAATTCTTAAGGCTATAATTGTAAATTTGGTAAAAATTTTTTAATGGTATTTTAAAAGACAATTTATGGAAATATCCAAGACAAATTTAAGAATTTGCAATTTTACAGAACTGCAAGGCAAATTAAAAATTTTTTTAAGGCAACTTTAAAATTTTTTTTAAGGCAACTTCTGAGATTCTGGAAGACAATTTTTGTGAATATATAGAAGGCAACTTTTGAATTTTTTTAAACGCAATTTTTTTTTTTTAATTTTGGAAGGTAATTTATGTGAATGTGAGGAACGCAACTCTTTAGATCTTTTAAGACAACTTTTTGAGATTTCTGGAGGCAATTCAAGTGAATATAAGAAAGGCAACTTTTTGTATTTTTTAAAATAAACTTTTGAGATTTTTGAAGGCAGTTTCTGAGATTGTCCATGGCTTCTTCAGAATTCTTTGATCGCAACTTTTGAAACTCTATTTGCGTAAAAACATGGAAGACGATTTTTAAGATTTTCGAAGACAAATTCTAAGATTTTGGGAGTAAATCCAGAGATTTGGAAAAGGAGGCGATTTCTGAGATCTTGGCGAGCAATTTTAGATAATTATTAAAGCATTTTTTGAGAATTTCGATGGCAATTTTTATATCAGGCAGCTGAAACGGAGTTGAACAAAGGCGCTTTGTGATCGCTTGAACTGCAAGAAATAGCAGTTGATCCTCCTTCGAATTCACACATCATGTTTTTAGAGGGAGTAGCACATTGAGTAATGTAGTCCTTTATGTATTATATCTGAAAATAAAATGTGCTGTTGGGGGTAATGACATTGCTGGAACGCCTTTGATCATAGATAGGTTTTGTTGCTTTGTTCGATAAGCGTCAAGCTAACCTATGTTAAACAGACAACAACAACAGCAAGACGAAGACGAACCTTGAAGAAATGGGGTTTTATATTTCATGGTTTTGACCCACCACCAAAACCACAATCAACATCACCGCCACCGTTATCATCACCATCACCATCACCATTTTCATCATCACCCAATTGTTAATGTTAAAAATAAATATATAAATAAATAGACGCAGGTATGGCCGTGCGGTTAAGAAGTTTGCTTTACAGCCAGTAGTTTCAGGTTCAGTCTCACAACACGGCACCTTTGAGCAAGTGCGTTCAACTATAGCCCCAAGCAGATCAATGCCCTGTGAAGGAATTTCGTAGACAGAAACTGTGCGAAAGCCAATATACATACGTACATACATACATATGTATATATATATATACATACATATATATATATATATATATATATATATATAT
>NW_021823912.1:5000-7500 GCF_006345805.1 Octopus sinensis | reverse complement strand
TTCCCGGCCAGTTACGGAGAAGATCGGTGTTGACGGCACCTGCAATAGAAAGAAATGAAGAAGAGATGTAAAAAAAAAACCTGAAAAGACAGAGGTACGTGACGATGACAGGTGACGATGACAGGTGACGGTGTCTTGTATTTCATTTGTTTCTTTTGTGCTGTTCGCAAAAAAAGTTCGTATTCCATGTTTTCTTATTTCGTATTTCATGTTGTTTACGTTTTATGGGGTCTTATACTGATATATGCATATATAGATATATATGTAAGTATATATATATATGCAATTATATATATTATTTATATATATATATATATATATAAGCTCTACTTAACGTATTGAATGTATTTTTCTCTCGAATTATATGAGTGTGTGTGTGTGTGTGTCTGTGTGTTTGTCTCTGTGTTCGTGTGTGTGTATGTGTGTGCGCATGTACTTGCGTGTATGTGTGTGGACGGGTATACAGAGAGAGAAAATAAATGAGCAGGAGAAAGATCTACCTTTCAGAAACACAAAATTTAATTAGGCAGGTAAATAAGACAGACAGACAGACAGACACAGACAGACAGACAGACAGGTAGGCAGGCAGGCAGACAGACAGACAGATAGATAGATAGATAGATAGATAGATAGATAGATAGATAGATAGATAGACAAATATATAGATCGATAGATAGATAGATCGATAGATAGATAGATAGATAGATAGATAGATAGATAGATAGAGAGATAGATATGCAAGTAGAGATGCATGTAGAGAAAGAGAGAGGGGGGGGGAGGAGAGGTACTGACTCAATACTGGAGGTAATTATGCAAATGCTGCAGGTGCAACAGCAACGTACCTGGGTGGACAGCAAATGTCCAGATCACTTCAGAATAGTAGCGTCTGTGAAGTTCCAAAGTGAGGATTGCCAAAGCCATCTTACTTCGTGCGTATGCTCTGTAGATGCCGTAGCTTTCATGCATGGCCAAGTCGTTGAAATCGAGTTTGCCACTCTGGTAAGAATCCGAAATAACGTTGATGATACGGCTGGGTGCGTTTTTGTGGAGTTTCTCCACGAGCAACTTGGTCAAGTAGAAATGGCCCAAGTAGTTTACGCCGAAACTTTTCTCGATATGGTCGCTGGTCGTTGATTTAGGGCCCATGTAAGCTGTTAATGATTAGGTAAAAAATAAATAAATAATAATAATTAGAAACGAACGAAAAAAAAAACAAGGGAGAAAATGTTTGAATATGTTATATTTGAAAAAAAAAATATCAGTAAAAAATGTTTAGAGTATGGAAGCACTCCGTCGGTTACGACGACGAGGGTTCCGGTTGATCCGAATCAACGGAACAGCCTGCTCGTGAAATTAACGTGTAAGTGGCTGAGCACTCCACAGACACGTGTACCCTTAACGTAGTTCTCGGGGATATTCAGCGTGACAGAGAGTGACAAGGCCGGCCCTTTGAAATACAGGTACAACAGAAACAGGAAGTAAGAGTGAGAGAAAGTTGTGGTGAAAGAGTACAGCAGGGATCACCACCATCCCCTGCCGGAGCCTCGTGTAGCTTTAGGTGTTTTCGCTCAATAAACACTCACAACGCCTGGTCTGGGAATCAAAACCGCGATCCTACGACCGCGAGTCCGCTGCCCTAACCACTGGGCCATTGCGCCTCCACTAAGGGTGGGTGTTACTGCAGCTTTTAGCCCCAGGAGATCATCGTCTCCAGCTGGCTTTAGGCATACTTTCTGTGCCCTTATGGTATTTGCAAAGGGAGGTCATCTCTCTCTCGTAAACCTAAGTGACACGAGAAACTGCAGTCCGTGCGTGTCACTTAGGTTGACGAGGGAGGGATGACCTCCCTTTGCAAATACCATAAGTGCACAGAAAGTGTGCCTAAAGCCAGCTGGAGACGATGATCTCCCGGGGCTAAAAGCTACAGTAACACCCACCCTTTGTGGTTAGCCATATTGAGATGGCTAGTATACTTTACGTTGTCGAGCAGTTACTGTTTACATCTCGTTCAGAGATTTATTATTGCTTGCAAATGTTTAGAATATTTTTTTAAATACGTAAAAATATTGTGTGTGTATGTGTGTGTATGTGTGTGTATGCGTGTGTGCGCGCGTGCGCGGCATTTCGTCCGTCTTTACATTCTGAGTTCAAATTCCGAGGTCGACTTATCTTTTCATCCATTTGAGGTTGATAAAATAAGTACCAGTTGAGCGTTGGGATCGATGCAATCGACTTGACCCCCTCCCCCAAAATAGCAGGCCTTGTGCCTATAATAGAAATGATTATTATCATAATTATTAGTCAATTGGTTAACCAGTTAGCCTATTAAGTAATCGATTGTTTCATTAATCATTCAGTCAGTCAGTCAATCAATCAATCACTCAGATTTGTCAAAGTCTTTTACATTGCCATTTGCGATGTCATTAATGCCATGCCCTCTCTACCTCAGCACTGTCTAAAGACAGAAAGACAGGCAATTAGACCCGCAGAAAATCTCTCC
>NW_021823912.1:0-2500 GCF_006345805.1 Octopus sinensis | reverse complement strand
ACTTCATATATTACTCTTTTACTCTTTTACTTGTTTCAGTCATTTGACTGCGGCCATGCTGGAGCACCACCTTTAGTCGAGCAAATCGACCCCAGGACTTATTCTTTGTAAGCCCAGTACTTATTCTATCGGTCTCTTTTGCCGAACCACTAAGTTACGGGGACGTAAACACACCAGCATCGGTTGTCAAGCAATGCTAGGGTGACAAACACAGACACACAAACACATACACACACATGCACACACACATATATATATATATATATATATATTATATATATATACATATATACGACGGGCTTCTTTCAGTTTCCGTCTACCAAATCCACTCACAAGGCTTTGGTCGGCCCGAGGCTACAGTAGAAGACACTTGCCCAAGGTGCCACGCAGTGGGACTGAACCCGGAACCATGTGGTTGGTTAGCAAGCTACTTACCACACAGCCACTCCTGCGCCTATATGTATAAAAAATATATATAAAAATACAAAATGGGACAAGAACGCGAAACATTCAAATAGACGACACAAAAAGCGGACGGGTCATTCGAAGCCTCTAATCTTCAGTCAAGAACCGGATCATCCTCGCAATTTCGGCTGATTAATCTTGAGATCGCTCCGATCCGGCCTACCCCAAGGAAAAACTAAGCTACGAGCATTAGATTTCTTGGGAAAAGGATCGAATGTATACGAAACAAGGACAGAAAAACGGACGATGCCGTTTCATATAGTTCGTTTCATACAGTTCGTTTCATATAGCCGTTTCACGACTTCATATAGTTCGTCTTAAATGCTTGTTTTTGTGCCACGCATATAAACGCCTCGGTTTCTATCTAAAGGTCATTCCTCCGCATTCATGACCACCGGCCTTCTGTATCTGTTGTTTCTGCTCGTATCTCTTGCAAACTGACCGTACATTTCTCTTTTCCTTTCCATGCTATTTCTTGCTTCGTGTTCGTCTCTTCGTCAAGTTTCTCTTTCTCAATACAATTACCACTTTTGATGATTCCGGATTTCTCCACATGTTTCAGCAACGGTTCCGGAGCATTTACACACCACTCTAAGCTGTTTTCCCCTGCTTCAACACGATCCTGATAACTAATCAAACCTCTTCAACCCTTTCTTCTGAGTTCAAATTCCGCCGAGGTCGACTTTGCCTTTCATCCTTTCGGGGTCGATAAATTAAGTACCAGTTACGCGCTGGGGTCGATGTAATCGACTTAATCCTTTTGTCTGTCCTTGTTTGTCCCCTCTGGTTTAGCCCCTTGTGGGTAGTAAAGAAATAGGTATTTTCGTCTGTCGTTACGTTCTGAGTTCAAATTCCGCCGAAGTCGACTTTGCCTTTCATCCTTTCGGGGTCGATAAATTAAGTACCAGTTACGCACTGGGGTCGATGTAATCGACTTAATCCGTTTATATGTCCTTGTTTGTCCCCTCTGTGGGTAGTAAAAAAAAAAATTATTATTGTTGTTGTTGCTGTTGTTGCTGTCGTCCTGTTGTTGTTATTGTTATTATTATTTTTCCAGGTGCTGATGTTGTGATTTAGGGAGACTTAGTAGCTTTACACAACATTTCTAGCAACCATGCATAAGCTCCTTCATTAGCACAGCATTTTAGTCGCTGTTGCTGTTGTTTTTGGTGTCCTTTTTGCCGATTTTTCAATCGTTTTGTTGTTAATGCCGATCCTGGAGATATCATTGACCTTATTACAGGTGTTATTGCTGATGACGGTAATCGTCGTGGTCGTCGTGGTGTCCAACGCAGGTAAAAGCAGATCACGCCGACATATAATCCGAAGCATTCCAGCCATGACCATCTCGCCTTCTTAAGGATATATTTAGACTTCCTTCATTCAAAATGTCATTCTGGCATGTATTTTAAGACGGCGAAGAGGCGGAGTTGATTTGAAGAAGATCTAGATGTTATTTGCAGCACATTTAACAAATACGCGCGAGCAGCCTCACCAGGTCGTCTAAATACTTCGTTAATTGCTAGAGGAAGGGCTGGGGTGGTTGATAAATCAGATATGACAGGAAAACACGATACCCGTATATGATACCCAAGAGTATTGCAGCAGTAATGTATCTTTGAATAAGAGGTTGCATCTATTGTTGCAAATATTTAATACGTAATACATTTCTGTATGTGTATGTGTGTATGCATGCATGTGTCTTTGTCAGTGTGTGCGTATGCGTGATTCTGTGTCTGTGTCTGTGTTCTTGCGTATGTGTGTGTGCACCAATCTCACCAATGGCTCACGACGGCTTCAAGATCATTGTCACAAGTACAAATCTATATTACTTTTACATGCATACATACATACAATAATATATTATATATATATTATATATATATATATATATATATATATATATATATATATATATATATATATATATATATATATATATGTATGTATATGTGTATATGTATATATATTATATATATTATATATATATATACATACATACATATACATATATGTCTGTGAATGTATACATGCA
>NW_021823911.1:15000-20951 GCF_006345805.1 Octopus sinensis | reverse complement strand
TCCATTTTTATACTCTGCATACAGACACACACACACACATCCACATAAATATATACATATAATATAGATATAGACATGCATCTATATTATGCTCTGTGTGTATATATGTGTGTATGTGTGTGTAAGTGGATATATATATATATATGTGTGTGTGTGTATGCATGTATATATGTATGTATGTATGTATGTATGTAAAGAAACATATATACACACACTGAGAAAGACACATATACACACACACAGAGTACCGTATCCATATATATATGCAGTATTCAAACACACATGCTTATGGCTTGTACCACACGCATGTGCCTCCAGAGACTGAGTCAAATTGCTATGAAATGTTGTATGGTGACAATATGTCTGGTTAATAAACACAATGTTTGTACAGAGAGAGAGAAAGAGAGACTGAAGGAGGGTGAGAGAGAGAGAGAGAGAGACAAAAAAGATAGACAGGACGATGAGAGAGAGAGAGAAAAAAGGAGAGTGAAACAAGCAGAATGGTGAAAGAGGCGTGAGGTGGGCAATGTGATATGAAACAAGATATGGGATATAATAAGGAGGCGAGAGAGAGAGAGGTGGCTGGAAGGATGAAATCATAATTTTGCGCCAAAATATGATAAATTGCTATCAACCAGCAAGCAGCTTTTTCATAGGTGTCTTTCAGTTTGGGAGAGATCTCCTCTGGCTGTTGGCCTGATGCTAATCTTCTCTGTCTTCTCTGTGTCAGGGTTTGTCTGTGTAGACCAGGGATTCTCAACCAGGATCCATACAGCATTTGAGGGTCCATGTAGGGTTTTTGGAGGTCCACACAGCAAACTAGTAAATTGTCTACAATAGTATTTTAAGGGACCCTGAAAAAATTTTGCCTTTAGGTTCCTTTGTCTAACATTTTACATAGGCCAAACTACACAAGAGAATGTGTGATGAGCAAAATAGGGGTCTTGAAAGGAGTTTCTGTAAAACTAGTTTTTATACATCGAATGGCTATAGGGGTCCACCAGAATAAAATAGTAATCAAAGGGGATCCACACAAGCAAAGTAGCAAATTGGGGACCGAGACCTTTGGAAATATGCTGTGCTTCGGAAGACCCAGCAAGCCACATGAGACCATAACCTCGTGGCCTATGCCAGGGGTGTAACCAGCCCACTTATGTGTACCTTTCCTTCATTGGACACTAAACTCTGCTTGCGAAGACCTGTTGAGGCAAGTGAAATCGAAATCAAATTCAAAGACTGGCATCCGTGCTAATGGAGTGCTAAGAGCACCATAAGAGCATTTGGTTGCCAGAGCAGCTAACTGGCTTCTGTGCGGTGGTACATAAAAAGCACCATTCGAGCGTGATCATTACCTGCGTTGCCTTACTGGCACCATGAACTCACGTAATTTGTCAAAACTTACATAGGCATGCAGGTACATACATACACACACACTCACACTACCACATATATATATATATATGATGGGCTTCTTTCAGTTTCCGTCTACCAAATCCACTCACAAAGCTTTGCTTGGCCCAAGACTATAGTAGAAGACACTTGCCCAAGGTGCCATGCAGTGGGACTGAACCCGGAACCATGTGGTTGGTAAACAAGCTACTTACCACACATACATACATACCTACCTACCTACCTACCTACATACATACATACATACACACACGCATAATGATTATGGTGCTTAAATATATTTCATTTTTAGTCGAAGAATATAAATGTATTTTGTTTGCGTTTGTAATTACATCTTCCTCATTAATAATAAACAGAAATTACAATATTCTAAAAATTTTCAGAAAAGTTAATCAGTGCAGAACTCAATAATGCCTTCGTTATTGAATAGACATTATTTTACCACTTTGATTATTTGTGGAAATGAATCCAAGCTGTTATTACAATAGATTCATGTTCGTTATCGCTTTAATTAATTTATGTAAACACATGAATTATAGATATGGGTATGGTTGCATGGTTAAGAAGCTCACTTTGTAACTCTGTGATTTCAGTGTTCAATCCCACTGCATGGCACCTTGGGCAAGTTTCTTCTATTATAATGCTAGCGAGTGAATTTGATGGACAGAAATCAAACGTAACAGCAGACGAAATACAGCTACAAATTTCACCCGGCGTGCTAGCGTTTCTGCCAGCTCAACACCTTAATACACTTTATTTCTGTATTGAGTACTCTTCTTGTTTGTAAATTCGAACATACACACACAAAATATTATATATATGTGTTGTGTGTGTGTGTGTGTGCGATATATTATATATTATATATATATATATAGTATATATAGTGATATATATATATATATATAGTGATATATATATATATATAGTGATAATATATATAATATATATATATATATATAGTGATATATATATATATATATATATATATATATAGTGATATATAATAGATATAATATATAGTGATAGATATATATATATATATATATATAGTGATATATATATATATATATATATAGTATCTATATATATATATATAGTGACTATAATATACATATAGAGTGATATATATATAGTGATATATATATATATATATATATATATATATAGTGATATATATATATATATATATATATATAGTATATAGTATATTAGTATGTGACCTCGTCTGTATCACTAGCAATTTTTTTCCTCTGTCTTCCCTTCTCTGGATCTTTCCTTCTCCTATGTTTCCGACGAAGAGCTCCGCTCGAAACGTCAAACCCTCCTTCTTCCCTTCTTTCCTGAGCATCCAATAATACTTTGTTCCACGTCCTTGCGTTGTTGTGTTTTTTGTTTTTGTTTTCTTGTTTGGATTAACTTTATATATATATATATATCATCATCATCATCATCATCATCATCATTTAGCGTCCGTTTTCCATGCTAGCATGGGTTGGACGGTTCTACTGGGGTCTGTGAAGCCAGAAGGCTTCATCAGGCCCAGTCAAATCTGGCAGTGTTTCTACGGCTGGATGCCCTTCCTAACGCCAACCACTCCGTGAGTGTAGTGGGTGCTTTTTACGTGCCACCCGCACTGGTGCCAGACAGAGCTGGCAAACGTATATATATATACTAGCAGCTAAAGCCCGGTTTCACCCGGCCTGTTGGGATGATGTGGCTGTGATCATTTTCGGTTAGGCATAATCTATAACAGCGTTTGTCAACCTTATAATTTTTGGGTCCCCTGTTTCGATTGGAGCCTCCAACTATATGAAAATTTCCTGACCCCACTCCGTCAGAAAACAGCTTCTAAGCAACTGGTTGTTTTAATGGCAGAAGAAAGAGGGAAATTCCATTAGAAAAAGTTTTAATCGATTTTCTCGGTATGTATGGGGGTTAGAAAAAAACTATAAACTGCATTCCAATCTATGCACCTGTCTCCGCTTGTGTGCCATTTTTCACACGAATCCATCTTTCACCCCCCGTTTGGCTGTGAACCTCAAGACAAGAAAGAATACAACGATCGCCCATGTCCAATTTATATCATTATATATATATATATATATATATATATATATATATATATCTCAAAATAAGCAACAAGAATGACTCCGATAATTTGGTACGATCGTTTCATACTACATCATTTTATTAAATGTTGTAAGTATTACAACAGATTTAAGATGCTGAGTACTCATCAGCCAATTATAGAGGTTTTCCATTAATACAAAAATTTTCAAATCAACTGGCAACATTATAGAGAAGGTAGATATACAGACAAAGATGTGGATTTAAATTTTAAGAACACTTGAGGTAGTGAAGTCCTTCCACTGACTGACTAAGATGTGGCTGTTCCTAACTGCTGTAAGGCTAGAAGCAATATAGATTTTTTAATTGTAGAAATAGGGTAAAGGAGATTTCAGAACATATATATATATATATATATATATGTGGAGGCGCAATGGCCTAGTGGTTAGGGTAGCGGACTCGCGGTCGTAGGATCGCGGTTTCAATTCCCAGACCGGGCGTTGTGAGTGTTTATTGAGCGAAAACACCTAAAAGCTCCACGAGGCTCTGGGAGGGGGTGGCGATCCCTGCTGTACTCTTTCACCACTCTTTCTCCCACTCTTTCTTCTGTTGGCCTGCTCGCTTAGCTAGCGGGGTGGCGTCATTCGAAGGCTAAAACAATGCAAACGCATTGTGACCAGCGATGTGTAACTACATCTGATGGACTGGTCGGTCACGTGATGATATCTCTCTCTATATAAACGGCAGTTTGTCTGTGCGTGTTTCTGTGTGTCTGTTTGCTTGTACCCTCACCCTGACCACGGCTTTCAACCGATTCTGATGAAACTTGACACACACATAGCCCAATGTCATAATTCAAAACTAACGCAGCGAAAATTTTGAAAAGTTTCCCCAGTTCTGAAAAAAATCGATAAATTCGACATGGGGTCGAGAATCAGAAACACGAACCACAAACTGTCTAGGGGGCGCAACTCCACCTTTTTTAAATCTCAAAAAAAATTTACCATCATTTTTTTTCCATTTTTTTGCTATTTTTTGGCTATAACTCTCTAAAAATGCTTTATAGTTATTTCCCTTACAAACCTGAGCAACGCCGGGTGATACTGCTAGTATATATATATATATGTACATACTCACACACACACACACACGTGTATTTACATGTATGTTCACACAATCTAAGATCGCATACAAAAGAGAGGAAGGAAGGAAGGAAGAAGAAAAAATACACTCGATTTGGAGCATTGCAAACTTTTAATGGTTAAAACAGACGACAGGAAAATGGCCCGGATGTAATTTGTGTTTCGTATGTTTATTAATAAAATTTGTCTCTTCTAAACAACATGAATATAATGAAATTAACTCAGTTTACTGTTCTTATTTTTGATATACAGCTTGTTATTGTTATCATCATCATCTTTATTATTATCACCACTATTATTATCATTATCATAAAAAAAGGCAGTGAGCTGGCAGAATCGTTAGCACGCCGGGCGAAATGCTTAGCAGTATTTCGTCTGTCTTTACGTTCTGAGTTCAAATTCCGCCGAGGTCGACTTTGCCTTTCATCCTTTCGGGGTCGATTAAATAAGTACTAGTTACACACTGGGGTCGATGTAATCGACTTAATCCATTTGTCTGTCCTTGTTTGTCCTCTCTGTGTTTAGCCCCTTGTGGGCAATAAAGAAATATATTTATTTTAGGCAGCGAGCTGGCAGAATCGTTAGCACACCGGGCGAAATGCTTAGTGATATTTCGCCTGCCGCTACGTTCTGAGTTCAAATTCTGCCGAGGTCAACTTTGCCTTTCATCCTTTTGGGGTCGATTAAATAAGTACCAGCCACACACTGGGGTCGATGTAATCGACTTAATCCATTTGTCTGTCCTCTCTCTGTTTAGCCCTTTGTGGGTAGTAAATAAATAAGTATTTTGTCCGTCTTTACGTTCTGAGTTCAAATTCCACCAAAGTCGACTTTGTCTTTTATCCTTTCAGAGTCACTAAAATTAGGTACAAGTTGCATACTGGTGTCAATCTAATCGAATGGCTCTCCCCTCCCCAAAAATTTCAGGCGTTCTGCCTAGAATAGAAAATATTATCATCATCATCATTATTATTACTATTATTATCATTATCATTATCATCATTATTTTATTATTATTATTACTATTATTATCATTATCATTATAATCATTATCATTATCATTATTACTATTATTATCATTATCATTATAATCATTATCATTATCATTATTATTACTATTATTATCATTATCATCATTATTATTATTATTATTATTACTATTATTATCATTATCATTATAATCATTATCATTATCATTATTATTATTACTATTATTATCATTATCATTATAATCATTATTATTATTATTATTACTATTATTATCATTATCATCATCATAATCATTATTATTATCATTATTATTATTACTATTATTATTATCATTATTATCAT
>NW_021823911.1:0-10000 GCF_006345805.1 Octopus sinensis | reverse complement strand
AAGGGATCAGAAAAAAAAAGAGAGATCAAAAGGGATCGTATATAACAGAAAGAATTTTTTTTAATAAAAAGTAAGAAACAAGATAGATAGATAGATAGAGAGAGAGAGAGAGAGAGAGAGAGAAAGAGAGAGACAGATAGATAGATAGATGATAGATAGATAGATAGATAGATAGATAGATAGATAGATAGGTAGATAGATAGGTAGATAGGTAGGTAGATAGATAGATAGATAGATAGGTAGATAGATAGATAGATAGATAGATAGATAGATAGATAGATAGATAGATAGATAGATAGATAGGTAGATAGGTAGGTAGGTAGGTAGGTAGGTAGATAGATAGATAGATAGATAGATAGATAGATAAAACAATATTCAATGGCATATAAGACCAATAAGCAGAGAAGTCACACTCCAAGAAAAAAAATCATTTCAATATATTTATGTTTTTAATGGTTATCAAAAAATGTATAATAGTAAAAAAAAAAAAAAAAAGGCTAAGCAAAACGTGCAACAAGGAGAGTTAGAAAACCATTTTAATAATACATCTTTCTGGTTTTGGCATAAAGCCAGAAGGGAGCGGGTTGATTACATCGACTCCGGCACTTAATAATACAGTGATTTAAAAGAAGTGAACACAGAAGCGGTTTAGCTTATAGAAGACATTAATGTACATAACGAGCAAGTTATCAGCACAGTTTAAACATAGGGCAGGAAATAACAATGGTTAAAATATCCTACATGAAACGCCTACCGTAATAAAACATTGCAACAAAAAACCACCTTAGCCATAACAGAAGACATTACCACATATATTTATATATGTGTATATATGCAGATATATTTATGTATACATATTGCGAGCTACAAGTCTAGCTGAACACAAGCAGGAAATCAAAACGGATGAACGGGCCATTTACAATTAAAAATATTCTACATGAATAGCCAATAATAATATGGATGTTTTTTTTTTTTAATTTTGTATGTTTTGCTGAACCCTGTATTTTCATAAACTGGTAACACCAATTTTTTGTTCCTACAAAAATATGAAACCCTTGTTTTTTTCTGATCATCTCTTGACTTCATCAACCAATTTCTTTACTACCCACAAGGGGCTAAACACAGAGAGGACAAACAAGGACAGACAAACGGATTAAGTCGATTACATCGACCCCAGTGCGTAACTGGTACTTATTTAATCGACCCTGAAAGGATGAAAGGCAAAGTCGACCTCATCAACCATTTAACCTTCTAAGACCTGGGCCTCCGTGTCTAACTTTACCCTCCATCTGGAATCCTGAGCCCCAAAATTAGCAATTGCGTATACAGCGCAAGAGTAATGATTGCAGGAAAACTAATGGACAGAATTGGTTGGAACTTCTTTTACATTGCCACTTTACAAGGAATCCAGCAAAAATGACATTTGGCCCTTTCATTTCCATATTCATTTTGAGATGTTCTGTGTTTCTTTCAATTAATTTAAAATATAATAAAAAATTTAGTCAAATAACTTAGTTATTATTCAGCTACTGTTAGGAACATAAATTGTGACTAAGGTTTGGTGGAAGATTTTAATTCAGAACTTTTGAAAACAAGACATTTGTACTACAGAGCCAGAGGCAGTTTCAGCTAGGTTGGTATCGAAAGGGTTAATCCCATCATTGAAATCTCAGACTCATGAGATTATGTTTGATTAATTTTAAAAAAACTGAATAAATAAGGATTAGATTTGACAAAGTATGCTGAATGTTAAAGAGTTTCCTCTAATCTGTCAATCACTCTTTTAAAAATTCTTCTGGCCAGTGTGAATCTGAGCAATGAAGGTTATAATTTATCCTTTACCAGCATCGGTTGTCAAGTGATGTTGCGGGGGGGGGGGACACAGACACACAAACATATACACACATATATATACTTATACATGACGGGCTTCTTTCAGTTTCCGTCTACCAAATCCACTCACAAGGCTTTGGTCGGCCCGAGGATATAGTAGAAGACACTTGCCCAAGGTGCCACACAGTGGGACTGAACCCGGAACCATGTGGTTGATAAGCAAGCTACTTACCACACAGCCGCTCCTACGCCTATGTTCAAGTTAAATGCTAAAGAGCTCACCCTTAAGCATTTAGATAACTCTGTCAAATGTTAAGCTTCATTATATACACTGTTTTGAATTAATCATGCTTTGAGATTTCAATGGTGCAACTGTTTATTTTTAGAATAACATTGCAGGGTAGGTTTGAAAGGTCAGATATGTCTGGTTTAACTGTTTAACATTTGGATTACTCAGTCAAATGTAACACTTATTTATTCACAATATTTTGAATTAATCTGGTATTATCTCACAGCTTTGAGACTTCAACGATGTGATTGCTTATTTTGAGAGTGGCATTGTAGGGTAGGTGTGAGGGACCAGATCTGACCAGTTTGAGCATAAAACAAGTAGAATATCTGAACCGGATTTGGCTGGTTTAAATGCTAAAAGCATGGCTGCAAGTAAAAGAGAGAGAGTAACTCATTTTTGCCATCTGAGTAGACTTGAGTCTATTTGTTTAGCTAAAATTTCCCTAGGCAGTGCTCCAGCATGGCCACAGTCTAATGATTGGAATAAATAAAAGATAAAAGATATATATGTGTATATGTATGTATGTATGTATCTAAGGTGAGTAAATAGGGATAAATTATCCAGATGGATACTGTAACAGTTCTCAGGTATATTCCAGGTTCTGGCTGACAACACTAAATTGAAACACATGTCAGTGGTTTTAATTAACTGATTATGCTGTGTAATTAATCTGTTAAATTAAAGAAAAATTTGAAGATGTACCAGTCTCTGTATTCTTTGTAATTGTTTTGTGTGTGCAAATATATATACATATTTTAGATATTTAAATATACAGGAGTGGCTGTGTGGTAAGTAGCTTGCTAACCAACCACATGGTTCCGGGTTCAGTCCCACTGCGTGGCATCTTGGGCAAGTGTCTTCTGCTATAGCCTCGGGCCGACCAAAGCCTTGTGAGTGGATTTGGTAGACGGAAACTGAAAGAAGCCCGTCGTATATATGTATATATATATATATATATATATATATGTGTGTGTGTGTTTGTGTGTCTGCGTTTGTCCCCCTAGCATTGTTTGACAACCGATGCTGGTGTGTTTACGTCCCTGTCACTTAGCGGTTCGGCAAAAGAGACCGATAGAATAAGTACTGGGCTTACAAAAAATAAGTACCGGGGTCGATTTGCTCGACTAAAGGCGGTGCTCCAGCATGGCCGCAGTCAAATGACTGAAACAAGTAAAAGAGTAAAAGAGAAAAGAGTATATGTTGAATAAGACTAATATCAAAACGATACGATGTTGCTCTGGAGGAGTTAATCTTTGCACGGAAGGGTGGAGGGTGGGAAAACACCTTCAATACTTCAAGAAAGTTCCAGAAACTGGCTTTCCTGATTAGCGCCAGACATTTGTCTAGACAATGTGGGAGGTTCAATTAGGGTTGATTCGAGCTTAAAGATAATCAAAAGGTTTTTTTTTTTTTCCTAAATCTCTAAGTTTATTGTGATTTGGTAATTCAGTAAAGAAAAAGTCGTTCAGAAGTTTTCTAAAATATTAAGAGACAAGGAGACACCTTGAGAGGAAAAGGAGGTGTGCCAGGTGGTGGGTGTGTGTGTGTGTGTGTGTGTGTGTGTGTGTGTGTGTGTGTGTGTTGTACATGTGTATGTGTTTGTACATGTGTGTGTGTGTAAGTATGTGTACATCTAAGTGTGTGAGTGAGTACACGTGTAAGTGTGTGTGTATGTGTATATGTGTTGTGTATGTGTGCATATGCAAGTGTGTCAGTGTATGTGTATATGAAAGTGAGTGTTGTACATGTGTGTGTGTATGTGTGTACATGTGTAACTGTGTGCATGTGTGTATGAGTGTGTGCATATGCAAGTGTGTGTGTATGTGTGTTGTACATTTGTGTGTGTACATGTGTAACTGTGTGTATAAGTGTGTGCATATGCAAGTGTGTGAGTGTATGTGTATATGAAAGTGTGTGTTGTACATGTGTGTGTGTGTGTGTGTGTGTGTGTGTGTATGCAAGTGTGTGAAAGTGCATATGTATATGAAAGCATATGTGAGAAAGTGTGTGTGTGTACATACGTATGTATGGGTGTCTGTGCATGTGTAAGCATTGTATGTGTATGAATGTGTACATATGTAAGTTTTTAAAGTGTATTTGTATATGTAAGTGTGCTGTGTGTACATGCATACGTGTGTGTGTGTGTGAAAAAGTGTGAGCATGTGTATATGTAAGTATGTGCATGTATGTGCACATATGTATGTGTGTGGGTAAGTCTGTGTATGTATGTGTGTATGTAGGTGTATATGTTTCTTCTTCTTGTCTCTTATCCATTTTCTCTAAAACAAAGAAAGAAACGACGGTGGTAGGTTAATTCGACCCGCCCTCAAAACCTTTCAAATATTTTTGATTTTTCTTTGTTTTGGTTCTCAATCGATATTTCGAAAGTAAGTTAAAATAAAACAAAATAAAATTTAAAAAATACAAAAAACAACAAATAAGCAAAATATAAAATAAAATAAAATAAGCACAAAAAAATGGCAAACAAACAAACAAAAAAAACACCCCCACGGAATCGAATTAATATCCATCCTAAGACTGGAAAGTGGAGTGGATTATCCTTAATCATCTAAATGAACTAAGATTTAAAGATTTTACGACAATACCTTTAAGGTGAGAAGATAAAGGAGGGGGGAGGAAGAAGAGAGGAGGAGATGGAGGAGAAATAAGAACTTCAATGGAAACTGAGCGAATCAAAGTTTATTTCCAATTATTTTTATTTACTTTTTATTTGCCTTTTATTTTTGTTTGTTTTATTTTGTTTGTTGAATGATAATTTTTCTTTATTTTTTTTGACTAAATTCGGTGATTTACCAGATTTAGAGTGACTCTGATGCCGTTACTCTGCCCTTAGCATGTGTATAGTCTACTGTACTGGTTCCAAAGATCAACCGTCCAAATAACCCTAACCCTATCTGGGTAGCGTCATTAGTGACAATGATAATATTGAGACAAAAGTCAGAGTTCAAATTCCGCCAAGGTCGACTTTGCCTTTTATCCTTTCAGGGTCAATAAATTAAGTACCAGTTGCGTAATGGGGTCGATCTAATCGACTGGCACCCTCCCCCAAATTTCAGGCCTTTTGCCTAAAGTAGAAATGAATATTGAGACAAAAGTCAATCGTGGGATTGGCAAAGGTTCGACCATATTCCAGGCTATGAGCACTATCTGGTCCTCTGAACTGCATTGGTTTACCAGAAATTCTCCATGCTAGCAAGACATAGAAGAGCACAGAGAAATCAACAGAAAGCTAGATGCATCCCTCCAAAGATGCTCGAGGAAGACTACTGGCAAGACTAACCACCCACCCACCTCCACCACCACTATTTTTAGAATAACATTGTAGGGTAGGTTTGAGAGGCCAGACCTTGAACATAAAACAAGTAGGATATTTGGGCCGGATATGGCCGGGTTAAATGCTAAAGGGTTGAACAACAAAAGCACGCGCTCAGGATATCAAGGAAAGCAAGGAACCACAGAAATAGTAAATGTTTTACAGCACAAAAGAAATCACTTTAAACTTGTCAAAATAATATTTGGCAAACCTTATCTCTATTAAGTATAGAAGCAGATGTATTATATGTTAGATTATTTTTGAGGATCTGATCAAAGATTTTGCAATTCAAAAAAGTTGGAGGAAACTTTCCAAACGTAAATAAAGTAGAAGTAACATAAATCCTCGAGTATAGTCCACCCTTGAGTATAATATGCAGGGGATTTTTAGGGGGCTGTACCTCTGAAAAAAATCTAATATGCACCCCTTTTCTAACTTGAGTCGTGGGTAATTAAGTCAGCAGCACCTAGTCGAACAAACACTTCCGTACATGCGTAATACAATGGTGATGTTCTTAACTGTTATATGGGAATGTAAATATGTTTGCAAATTGTTTTTGTTACATGTTATTCTGTGTTCTGAATACTTATATTTTAATAAATGTTGCTTACTGCAAGTTATGGATGATTCTTTTATGACTTCATTGTTTTCAGCTTAGCTTAAGGTATTTTCCCACCCGACATCACAAAATGTGTCTGAATAAACATTGCTGGACAGCAGATAGCGACTCGGGCATTGCTTAGAAAATAATTTTCATCTTTAACCCTGTATATAGTATGCACTAGGGATTTTGACCTTTAAATTTTGGGAAAAGAATGCGGATTATACTCGAGGATTTTTGGTATACAAAAATAAACATTACCTTCCATTCCATACAGTCGCTAGTTTGTTTTATTCTGAAAAATAAAATATATTTCATGGTTTATTATTGTTTATATTTTGAATTACATAAGTGTGGAGGCACCAAAATCTTTTAAGCGTTTAGGGCCTTTATGTGTGTTAATTTGGGTCTGGGTAGCAGAACACTGAAAACTAACATGAGAGAGGCCTATATAACATGTAGAGAAAACCACAGCCACAGAAACCAGTGGTGTCAAATTGCTGCTTTATATGGATTCTATGCATGACTGTGCACGTGTTTGTGTGAATGCAACGGAAAAATGGGGCAAAAACAAGTTCAATTTTTGAGTTTTTCAAAAAACAAAATATGAGCATATACGTAAGAAAATTTCCTGAATCGATTGGAGCAAGTTTGAATTCTTTAGCTTGAAAAATGCAAATTCTCGCAGATTTGAGTGTGCCTTTTTAAGGAGTTCTCAGTTGAAAATGGTGTCGAAAAATAGCTCAAAATGAGAGAATTATTTTGCAGACCGAATCGCCTCAAAAATTGAACAGGAAGTGCTCTTAATCTCTATATATAAAGCTGAAGTTGTCTGTGTGAGGCAGGTTTGGTAGCCTTCAACTAACACTATCTCCTCCGAGACCCTGCGGTGCAAGTTGACCAACATGATAGAAGAGGGCTTACTCTTCATTCCGTAGAAGAAAAAATTCAAATCGGACCATGTTAAGACCAAAAATTATTTACATCAAAAAGGTGTTTTTTTTCTATGAAAATCCCTATTTTTTATAATTTTTTGACTGCTGTGTCGCCATTTTTCGGTGTATTTCAACCAGAAAAATGTTCACTTAAAGAGAATAACAAGCTACATGATGTAAAATTTTTGCTTTTCAAAAATTCCATGTATGTATGTATATATATATATATATATATATATATATATATATCAAAAACCTTAGTTTGCAAAAAACTTCAATGATTCCTGTGAGGATGCATACATGCAACACACACACATCTATCAAATTCACTCACAAAGCATTGTTCGGCCACAACAGGCCATAGTAGAAGACACTAGCCTAAGGAGCTGCACAGTGGGACTGAACCCGAAACCATGTAGTTACAAAGCAAAGCTTCTTAACCACACAGCCAAGTCAAAATATTTGACATTTTCGTGCACTTTAAAGATAAAAAAAAAGGAAAAAGAAAAATATACAAATACAGAGAAAAAAATACAAAATGAAAATAATAAAAATCAAATTTAAAATCAGATTGCTGCTTCGTACTTCAAAATAAATATTAATATAGACTTAGTGAGGACAAGGACTATGGCAAATAGTATTAATATTCTGTCCAAAATACACAGCACAGCACACATACACACACACACATTTATATATGAACATTATATAGACATATTGGTGTGTATATTTTTATTGCTCTTGAAAGTCACAAAGTACATAGATGTTTGGATATTTAGCTCCAAAGAACAAAACTAAAGATATATATTAGCTATGTATTAGTATATATATATATATATATATATATATATATCTGTATGTATTTATGTATATATGTAGATAGATTGTCTCGTGTTTGAAGTGATTGCCCTCCAAGTAACAAGACGATGTGATGAAGTCATTTTAATATTATCAATAAATAGTTTTAATCTCCCGCTTGTCTGCCAGTGAGTGTATATGTATGTGTGTGTGTATGGATATATATATATATATCATCATCATCGTCATTTAACGTCCGCTTTCCAAGCTAGCATGGGTTGGACGATCTTGACTGAGGGCTGGTGAACCAGATGGCTGCACCGTGCAAGTAGGGTGCCAAGAGCACCATCCGAGCGTGATCGTTGCCAATGTGGCTAACTGGCTTCCGTGCCAGTGGCACGTAAAAGGACACCATTCGAGCGGGATTGTTACCAGCGTCGCCTTACTGGCACTTGTGCTGGTGGCATGTGTAAAAAGATTCGAGCGTGGTCGTTGCCAGTACCGCCTGACTGGCCCTCGTGCCGGTGGCACGTAAAAAGCACCCACTACACTCTTGGAGTGGTTGGCATTAGGAAAGGCATCCAGCTGTAGAAACTCTGCCAGATCAGATTGGAGACTGGTGCAGCCATCTGGTTCTCCAGACCTCAGTTAAATCATCCAACCCATGCTAGCATGGAAAGTGGACGTTAAATGATGATGATTATATATATATATATATATACTAGCAGTATTGCCCGGCGTTGCTCGGGTTTGTAAGGGAGATAACTATATAAGCATTTTTAGAGATGTAAAGTATAATAGCCATCTCAATATGGCTAACCACAAAGGGTGGGGTGTTACTGTAGCTTTTTACGTTCTGAGATTTAATAATACATTTTTAGAGAGTTACTTCCCTTATATATGCCAAAAATGCATTAAAAATGGGAAAAATTGATGGTAAATTTTTTTTTGAATCGTAGACTCATCGTAGACACGCGCTAATACCCAGAAGGGCTCGATATGAATGACAACTATAAGATACCCGGTTTTGGTTAAACTGCACCACAAAATGTGGGAGTAGTTAGGAATCTAAATCGTAGGAGACAGACACCACACAACCTCTCTTTTATATATAAAGATATCTAAATAACGGAATTTTTTAGAAATTTCTATCGGCTTGTTTTGAGACGCAAAAATTATAATGGTTATTGACAATTTTGTCTATTTTCGGCATATTTGGCATTAGAATTTTTCTTTCACCCTTATTTTATAAGTTATATATATATATATATATATCATCATCATCATCATCATCATTTAGCGTCCGCTTTCCATGCTAGCATGGGTTGGACGGTTCAACTGGGGTCTGTGAAGCCAGAAGTCTACACCAGGCCCAGTCTGATCTGGCAGTGTTTCTACGGCTGGATGCCCTTCCTAACGCCAACCACTCCGTGAGTGTAGTGGGTGCTTTTTAAGTGCCACCCGCACAGGTGCCAGACGGAGCTGGCAAATGGCCATGGACGGATGGTGCTTTTTATGTGCCACCGGCACGGTGTCCAGGCGAGGCTGTCAAACAGCCACGGACGGATGGTGCTTTTTACGTGCCACCGGCACGGGGGCCAGGCGAGGCTGGCAGAGAGAGAGAGAGAGAAATGATGATGAAGTAGTGATAGTAATGGTGGTGGTGGTGGTGGTGGGATGGCGATGGTGAACAAACTATGTTTACATGTCACAATTATAGTCAATACTTAAAAACAAATCTCTCCCACTCTCTGCCATTGCTTAACAACGTAACAGTCACATATTGAAGCCTCCTCGCAGTTGCTTACGAGTAAACAGAAAGATAGATAGACAGACAGACCCACAGACAGATAGATACATCGTCAGATGCAACAACGCACCTCGCCAAAAACTTCGACGCTGTACTAATCAATTGATTAGCTATCGATCTCATGGACAATCGCCATTAAAATATCAATTGATCAAACAATGTTTGGGGTTTTTTGTTTTTGTTTTTGTTTTTTTTTGTTTTTGTTTTCGAACTTTCATCAACTTCATTTGATCTACGTTAATTGATTTCGACAAACATGAACGTATAGTATGCCAGTGTGATATCGATGTAAAACAATGATAATAAAACTTTTTATTCATATATATTCCTTCCTTCCTTCCTTCCTTCCTTCCTCTCCCTCTCTATCTATCTATCTATCTATCTACCTATATATATA
>NW_021823910.1:0-19939 GCF_006345805.1 Octopus sinensis | reverse complement strand
AAATATTCGTTTTGATAATGACGAAGTTTCTTATTTGAGCGAGAAGACATCTTACATATCAACATGAATGTAAAAACATCGTGCTACTTTCAATATAAAATTTAAGGATAAACACTATAGAAGAAATATTAATAAATCTGAAACATTAAAATTAACATGTATAAATACTTGTATTATATTTAAATTCGAATATTTTATTAAATATATTATCGCCCCCCTTTTACAGGAGTCAGACGGTCCTAGGGCTAACTCTCGACATGCACCTTTGTTTTTCCCCACATGCAGACAACCTCCTTCGCAAATGCGAAAAAAATTGAACATCCTCCGCACTCTATCTGTTATATGGAAAAACGAGTCGCACCCGGTACTGGCGAATATCTACCGCCAGTACTTCGAACCTTGTATTGCCTACGCTTGCGGATCATGGGGTCCGCGGTTATCGTAGTCCAACAGGAGGCGAATCGAGGAGGCCCAACAAAGGGCCCTCAGATTAACCGATCGTTGGTCGCATGATAGCCAACGCCCCGGTCCAGCTTCTCTGGAAGACATCATCAAGCTGAACCTGGGCCCGTCAGCGAATGCTCCGCCAAAAACGGCCTGCCGCCCGGTGCGATCTTGTGTGGGCTCGTGGAAAGATCACCGAGCGAGGATGAGGTCCCTGGTTGAGTGCATCGGGATTACGTGACGTTTGTTCGGTTTTTAGCGTGGTTTTGGTGATTTAATAAATAAATCGCCCCACTTTTACCTAATTATCGTCCCCCTGTACAAAATTTTCGCCCCTAGGGAGACGATTCGCCCCCGGTTGAGAACACCTGCTTTAGATAAAGACTGAATTAGAAATTGAAAATACCGATCATCAATTATCATAAATTGATTCGCTTTTTTATAAGTTTGTATTTTTTCGGATATATATGTAGTTTGTACGGATTTTTGGAGTAGTACATTTACAAGATTTTAGTATTCAGTGTTATTTTTCACGTAACCTAAGGATTGTAACTATCCTGATAACATCTTTTGGAAGAGATCATCTTTTAATTAAAATGACGCTAAACCCTTTTTACAATAAACTAGCTCGGCAGCTCGCTTCGCTCACCGCGACCTAGCTCCTGCGAAGGGCCTGTTTCATCAAACAACTATAAGTTTATGTAGATGTATAAAACTACCTGGTTTAATGTAACCCTATTCTATCGCCTGTTGATAAACGATGTTTGTCGTCCGTCCTTCCTTGGCATATATGAATAAATTTTCTCTTCTGCCTACCCTCGAGCATCCCACATACAGCTGTCCATGTGAAAAGCACTCACTCTCTAAAAATAACCCAACTACCTTTAATGACTGTCCCTGGGCCTTGTTTATTGTCATTGCAAAACTCATCCTCAAAGGAATTGCAGCCTTTTAAATCTAAATGGTAATTCATCAGAAATTATCGGAATTCGTGGAATATAAACATCCTCACCTCTATACTTACCTGTTAATATCGTCGCCTCTATTACGTTAGCCATCAAATTTTTGATAACTAACCTCGTTCCGTTGCATAATTTAGGTGGCGCAAGATTTCGTAATAAAACCACTGGAACGCCTATCTTTAACTTTAAAAGATGATTCGGCATTCCAGAGGGATCTAAGGAGTTTAAAAATTCAATCCGGTTGAATTTGTAGAAAATAACAAAAAAAATAAAAAAAACAAATAAAAATAAATAATTTAAAAACAAAAGAAATGAAAAAACAAAAAAAACTTTAAAAATTTGTAAAAAAGTATAAACAAAAAAAATCTCTGCCGCCACGGCAACAACCTGTCTAATTTTTTTAACAGCCAGTCGCGAATAATTGGGAGTTCATCATTGTTAATATTCTCGCTGTCGTTTTCATCAAGGATATTCTTAATACGTGAGATTTTTAATGAACCTCATCATGAATGTCGAGGACATTAACGTTGTTCATTTTAATCAAATGCAGAAAATAATTTTTGATTTTTTGGCGGAAAGGTTTTAAGGACCTCATCATGTAAGTCGAGGACATCGTAGTTGTTCATTTTAACCAAAATGCAAAAAAAATTTTCAATTTTTTTTGGGGGGAAGGTTTTAAGGACCTCATCATGTAAGTCGAGGACATCGTAGTTGTTCATTTTAACCAAAATGCAGAAAATTTTTTTTTAATTTTTTTGGGGGGGAAGTTTTTAAGGACCTCATCATGTAAGTCGAGGACATCGTAGTTGTTCATTTTAACCAAAATGCAGAAAATTTTTTTTTAATTTTTTTGGGGGGGAAGTTTTTAAGGACCTCATCATGTAAGTCGAGGACATCGTAGTTGTTCATTTTAACCAAAATGCAGAAAATTTTTTTTTAATTTTTTTTGGGGGGAAGGTTTTAAGGACCTCATCATGTAAGTCGAGGACATCGTAGTTGTTCATTTTAACCAAAATGCAGAAAATTTTTTTTTTTAATTTTTTTGGGGGGAAGGTTTTAAGGACCTCATCATGTAAGTCGAGGACATCGTATTGCCAATTGAAGTTGGTGTGCACACACAGACAGACAGACAGACACACAACATACCATTTTATTATTAAGATTATTTTCGTTATTAACGATGAAGGTCGTTATTAACGATGGATTAATTCATTTATAAAAAAATAAAATTCTATTTTTTACAGTTTGAATTCATTTTTTTTAATAGGAAAGTCAAATTGAGGTATATTTTTCTAATTCTATTATCTCAAAAAGACACCAATTCATAAATGTATTTTAAGACATGTTTTCAAATACAATATCCTTCAAGCGAGACATTACTACATAGCGCTTTGACCGATCGATAACCAAGTGATGATTGGATAACAAAAATTAGTTTTGGGATGAAAAAAATTCTTCTTAAAAAAGGAAAAATCGACCTCTAACTTCGAATGGCGTGTGGCTTGATTCAAGGTTTTTGGATTTTATACAAATTATCGAATCTGAAAGAAAGTCAACGGAGACGTGACCTCCGATGTTGTTTTGTTGACTAAGTCATTTAAAAAATTTAATAATGCTTTTAAAATCGGTGTATTTTTCAGTTTTTTGACATTCATAGAGACTTTATCTCAAAGAGAAAAATTTTGTTTTCCTAAGACTTTTTGGAATATTTGACGGATATATTGTAAAATGTTGACTTCAAAGACACTAATCGACGATTTCATCTACACTTTTTGAATTTACTCAAACAGTGTAGACTTAAGGACATGATCACAGATTCGGTCTCATTTGTTGAATTGAATTTTTAGTCTCATTTGAAGAATTATTAAGCTAATACAAATGATTACTGAATTTCTACTTCTGAATAGTGATTAAGCATACTTGCTGAGGTAATAGCTTATTTATATATAATGAAAAGCACAATGTCTTATTATTGTTACCTCAAATATAACAAAATTCGAACTAATTTTCTTTATTTAATAAGTAGAGACATCGAAGGATGGCTCTTGATTCCTAAGTTTGTAGGGACGAAGCAGCTAGATGAGGTCGAGTAAGTCAATACAGCTGACTATAAACGCAATTTTTGTAAATTTCTGGTTTTGATTTATAATCTCTATGGTGAGTTTTTAATAGAAAATTAATTATCATCAATAAAGTGAATGAGGTTGCAAAACGAAAAAAAATCAAACGTGTATCGAAAGAATTGCTTAGTTGTTCTGGCGGAGGATGGTACCGGAGATTCTCTGCCAGACCCATGATAATTCCTGAGGCTCACTTCTCCAGGAAGAAGGCCGTCATGTTGATCCTGGTGACCCGTGAGCAAATTTTAGTTAATTTAGTTATAAATTATTATGTTTTAAATCAATTAAATTTAATGGGTGTTAATTGTTTCTAGTGGGTGCACCACGTGCGATGGCATTCAGGGTCAACTTCTGATCTATTTGAGTCCCCTATTGTAATATATCAAACCGCAAGTATCTTACTCAATTTGATCAAATACGTCAACAAAATTTACCTTAGTGGCAAGAAACATAATAAATCACTTCTAAAATAATAGCGTTCTTATTTAAATCTAAAAAAGTCGTTTTTTATTTTCACCAAAAATAAACTCGAGATCTCCACTTGTGTGCAAAGAATCGACCTGATTTTTCCAGGACAACTACCTCCCTTGAAGGTCTAATATATTAACTTGTTCAACCTCTTCTAAACCTTTTTACTATCTCAAACTAAGGAATCATGTACGATGTAACTTAGATGTCAGACTTACAATGTAAATAAGAAAATAATTTAAAAATATTGTTATATATATCAATTTTGATGTTTTATGAGCGTTTTTGCATGCAAAACTGGAGTCAGACGTTCCTAGACCTTAGTTTCTTTAAAGCCTACTACAATGTATGCTAATGGAGATACGACAGGTCATTGAGAAATCTATCCGGTCTTTCCGGAAAAGAACTCAGGTGACCGACCTGTTTATCGATCGGAAACTCTCTGCACTCGTCAAAAATTAATGAACCTACTTTATTAACTCTGGCTTACGACAGATGAATTGAACGCAAGTTCAGAAGAGTTCAGTTGCCTTGGCATCAGTCTCGTCCTATCACCGTTCTCAATTCCTGTCACTTTCTCTTTCTCTGTTAATTGCAATAAACTTAATTAAATTGAATTGAACTTGCAAATTTTGTTAATAATGGCACCTAAAGTTAGCACAAAAGGACAAAAAAGAGCTCCTATAAAAACCAAAAATGTTTCTGTTTCTGTTGCTGTCTTACCAACAAGACAATCATCCGAAACATACTTCGACAATAGCAAAGAGCTTTTTTCAAGTAAATAATATCGAATTGCTATTATGGCCAACACAAAGCCCAGATTTAAACCCTATAGAGAATGTTTGGGCCTGTTTAATGTTTTAAATCAATAGAAGTTATTTTTTAAATATAGTTTCATAGTAAATTCGTAAACAGATTCCGATGCGGACAGATTCGTCGTCCAGCAACATTCCAGCAGAGGAAATCGGCAAAGCGTCAAGCCAATCGGCCGAGTGGGATTGACAGGCACAATTAATGCTTGCCAACTGAAACTGGTCAGCACGTAGGTGGATATCTTCGAGTACATTGGAACAATGTATATCATCCAATTTCTTTTGAACTGAGGGGACGTCCGGGATTTTAAGCCCATGAGAAATCCACATGTTGACACCCGCCGTATATTCCAACAACTCGGGCTGTTCAGGGGAGGGGAAGAGAACAGAGTTGAAGGAACTAGCAAAAGCAGACAACGAGGAAAGGTAACATGGGAGGGATAAATCAACACAAGAACGAATGCCGATGCCCCCGTAACGAATAGGTAAATTAACCCGTCGCATGTCTGAAGGTTTGAATTTGATATTTACGAGAAGCTCAAGAGATTTGGAGACCATGTTGTCGAGACGAGACAAGTGATTTTGTTCGAGAAAGCAGGGCGATGAGCGCATGAGATAAGTTAGCTTCGGATTCTCTATGAAACAGAAATAAATATTGTTATCGCAGTCTTTATTTCAGATATCTGGATCATCATTGAGATATCCCCTCTGGTATTTACACTGTTTATAAGCTACTAGGTAGAATTGTGTTTTAATTAAAATTATCTTAATTTTTAGTTAACCAATGATAATTTGTAAAAAATTAAAAAAAAAGTGAAAGAAAATATAAGTTAACTAGCTCGGCAGCTCGCTTCGCTCACCGCGACCTAGCTCCTGCGGAGGGCCTGTTTCATCAAACAACTATAAGTTTATGTAGATGTATAAAACTACCTGGTTTAATGTAACCCTATTCTATCGCCTGTTGATAAACGATGTTTGTCGTCCGTCCTTCCTTGGCATATATGAATAAATTTTCTCTTCTGCCTACCCTCGAGCATCCCACATACAGCTCCATGTGAAAAGCACTCACTCTCTAAAAATAACCCAACTACCTTTAATGACTGTCCCTGGGCCTTGTTTATTGTCATTGCAAACTTTTTTTTTCATTTTTGTGGTCTATTTTTTTTATATTTAATTTTTTCATTTTTCCTTTGTAATTTCCTTTTTTTTCTTTTTTTATTTTTTTGTTTTTTACTGGCGGAAATGGGGCAGGGGGAGATACGGCAGGCAAGAAAGCGACACACAAAAAAGATTTAATTATTACCTTATTAAGCTGACCGTTTTTTCTTCAGCTTCGTTTTTCCTCCTTCGGTTATCTATTTAAAAAATTTTTTTGAATAATAAAAAAGTTTAGTGGTTCACCTTCTCGTGGAGACGATTGGATGCTGATTTCACATCAGCAACAAACAGAACCAATTTTTCCCCTTGCCAACCAACCTGTCAACGGTTTGGTTGGTAGTGGCTACGGGACGAGCGCCAAGCTTACGTTCCCTGACTCTATTGTTGATTCGGTGTGGAGATGTGGAACAAAACCCTGGACCTGAGCCTATTAGAACACTAACCATCCTTCAATTGAACATCAACGGGATTTCCAAGAAATGCAATGACCTACGCTACTTTCTACACACGAACTCTATTGATATAGCTCTTATTCAAGAGACCAAACTTACTCCAAAATCCCAAACCCCCCGTTTTAAGGGATATTCCACCATTCGTCGTGACCGCCAGTCTGGAAAGCCTGGCGGTGGTCTCATTACTCATCATTCACGAGGCCATTCCCTTTGCAGACTCAACTGCCAACATTGAATCTCTCTTAACTAATGATCGATTTACCGAAATTTCATCTATTCAAATTAACATTAACAAGATATGTTACTCTGTTGTTAACACATATATCCCCCCGATTTCGTCATGTGCTCCCAATTATACACCGAACTTACTGCCTCTTTTTTCAATTGAAAACTGTATTCTATGTGGCGACTTCAACGCCCACCATCCTCTCTGGTTATCCACAAACAAAACTGACAAACGTGGCCAGCAAATCACAACGGATGCGGAAGAATTGATCACTCTAAACAACCCTCTTCTACACACCCGCTGTGCAATGCGACCTGGAGATTCAAACACTTCTCCTGACATTACCTTATGTTCCCCAAACATCGCCCTCGACGCCAAATGGACAGTTCTGTACGACCTACCAACGGACCACAATCCTATTCTAATCAAAATAAACCATCACCCTGTAAAGAAGAGAATTACGAAGACCTACATTAACTACAAACGTGGGAAATGGGACTCGTTCAGGAGTGAAACTGAACGTATATTCAGTAATTTTTCTTGCTCCTCCATTCAATCATTTGACGCTGCCGTTGCTTTCTTTACTAGTACACTTCTTTCTGCGGACAAAAAATTTATTCCCCGCGGCTTCATCCGAAATCACGGCCTCCATTTCCCCCCACCTATCATTGAACTATTCAAAAAACGAAGGAGGATCAAATCGACGACTTCTATCAATGGAAATGGAGAATCTCTAGCAGAAATCAACAAACAAATTGACGAATTAATCAAGAAACATAAAACTGACGAATGGAATGATTTTATCACTTCAATAACCCCAAATACTGGATCCCGTGCTTTCTGGAGAACCCTCAAGAAAATTCACACGAGGCAAACATGTCCCCTCTCACATGCCACCGGTATCTCGACCAAAAAATCTGTCCTATCTTCCAGGATCAAGCCAACATCTTAATTCGCCATTATGCAAAAATCAGTCACCTTCCTACCCCAAAGGATCTCCGTTTCGTAAGAAAATCACATTATAAGTCAAATGACAATTCTACTGACTATATTAACATCCCAGAATCATTTACCAGGCAACTTGTTGTTAACTCGCGGAATTCTAACGCCAGAGGTCCTGATGGCCTTGCCATCCACCACCTAAAAAATCTGGGTCCTAATGGCTTTCTGGCTCTGACCAATTTAATCGAATACTCGATCAACCATGGTCTGGTTCCTATGCTTTGGAAGAAATCTACCATCATCCCTATCCCAAAGCCAAATCGTGATACCTCTGACCCCTCCTCTTTTCGACCTATCTCTTTGATCTCAGTGGTTTCAAAAATAACAGAGCGAGTTGTATTGAGCATCATAAAACCTTTCCTCCCATTTGCTGAATCTCAACATGGCTTTCGTTCTTTGCATTCCACTTCCACCCATCTTTCAAACTGACACAATTCATTGCGGATGGGTTTAACAATCATAAGCCACCTCAAAGAACAATTATTGCATCCATCGACATTGAAAAGGCATTTGACAGAACGTCAAGACACGTTCTGTGTAGGAAAATAACCGATACGGAATTCCCCCACCAAATAAAGTCATGGCTACTCTCTTTTCTCTCTGGGCGTCTTGGTCGCACCACAATCATGTCTTCTTACTCACGCTACAAATACTTGCCTAACGGAGTTCCCCAAGGCTCGGTCCTTTCACCTGCCTTATTTAACTTACATCTGTCAAATATCCCGACGAACAATAATACTCTACTTCTCTCCTACGCTGATGACTTAATTTTTGCCTCCCGCCACCAAAACATAATCACCGCTTCTGGATTTCTGCAGGAACACATGAACACTCTTTCGTCCTGGCTGAAATGCAATCTTCTTCAACCTTCTCCTTCCAAATCATCTGTTACGCTATTCACAACTGACCGCCGTCAGTTCAACTTAGAGCCTAAACTATTCCTAGACAACACTCCACTCCCAGTTGAAAAATCCCCCAAAATCTTGGGTCTGATATTTGATTGCTGTTTGTCCTTCTCGAAACATGTTTCATATATCTGTGGAAAATCCCAGAAAAAACTCAATGTGCTCCGAGCTATTGCGGGGACTTCATTTGGGCAGGATAAGGAAAGTCTAACAACTGTATACAAGCAGTTTATTAGAACAACTATGAACTACGCCATCCCTGCTTGGGGTTCCTGCTTATCTAATACAAACCTTGAAAAACTTCAGAGAACTCAAAACTCAGCATTACGAATTATTACCGGCTGTCTAAAAACGACACCTACCGACCACCTACATTGGGAATCGAAAATCCTTCCAATCAGTGACCATTTTGAAATGCTCGGGCTGCAATTTCTTGACAAATGCCGAACCCTAAATCACCCTGGCTACTTCCTCTGGCACTCCACTAACAACAGGAGAATAGTTCCGACCCTCGCGGACAAAGTCCGCAAGCTTATACGATCCCCTCCGGACATTAACCAGAAGGGGATTCACGACCTGGTGGCTACGAGGGCAATCAGATGTCTTGGAATAAACAAGCTTCTGGGACGCCTTCCGCCGCCAATTAATAAGATCGAATCCTCCCTCTCAAGAGAAGCCCGAGTGAACTTGGCTCGTCTCCGCTGTGGCCACCATACTGGCCTACACGATTATCGCATAAAAATCGGTCTTGGTGAAATAACCCCTTCCTATTCCCTCAACGACCTTTTCTCCTGTCCAGGCCCGCCTTCTACTTCCTCGGAACACCGGATCACGATCGGGGATCTTTGGGAGCGTCCGACATTGGCCCTAACGTTCTTGTTAGCCACCGGCTTCCTTCAATTGAAGGGGCCGGGGGTAAATAAATAAATAAATAAATAAATAAATAAAAAAGTTTAGAAAAGAGGCATACCGAAATCAATTCTATCTTTACGAAAAACTCAAGTAATAGTTATAAAATTATTATGCGACAGCGCGACAGTTTTCACGCGCAAAATAAACGCGTGCCTAAAGTGACGCCGTGACCTTGAATTTAACCTTCATTAAGCTCTTGACAATTATCAAGTCAATATAAAGATGATTGCGCACTTTGAGATAATATTATCGAAATGAGATTTGCCAACATTGTAAAGGATGATCAGGAGTATAAGAATATTCTTGATTTTTTAATAAATAATACAATACCAGAAGATTTTTCAAGACTAAAAAGATTTCGTTTTTCTCAAAAAATGTAGAAATTTCGTAAATTCTGGAGGTACTATTAAATCTAATGATAGGTGTGCTATATTATAAACAATCTGATGGAAACAAAATATTGGTAATTGCCTCAAATGATTTCGAATCCATGAAACTGCATTGTGAAAGGATTCATTCAATTTATCACTATGGATTTAATAAAATGGAAGAGTATTGCAAAAATAATTTTTACATAATCAATCGAAACATAATTAGGGATGTAATATCATTATGCCACAAATGTCAGCGAAGTCAGCCCTTAAAGACAAAATATCCACTAGTCAACATAGTAGCCAAAGAACCTCGAGAACGGTTCATTCAATAGCTTATTTTTAGCTATCAAGTTGATTTAGTCGATCTTTCGTTTTATGCAGATATAAATGATTCCTATAAATATCTTATGAATGTCATAGATATTTATTCAAAATTTTGCTTTGCTAAAAAAATAGAAAATAAAGAAGCAGTTACAGTTTCGGAATCATTGAAAACTATATTTCTTTCCTATGGTCCACCAAAAATTCTGCAGTCTGACAACGGAACAGAATTTGTTAATTCAGAAATAACGTCATTATGTGAAGAATTTAAAATAATTCATAAAAGGGGACGTCCAAGACATCCAGAATCACAGGGACAAGTGGAGCGTTGCAATCAAACCATTTGCAGATGGATTCAAAAAGAACTCACAGACAAACAGAAAAAATGGGTGGATGTGTTAGAAAAAATTGTATATCAGTACAATATTTCAATTCATTCTTCTATAAATATGTCACCATTTATGGCTTTTTTCCGAACAAGAGGATATAACATTTCTTATTATAATGATGATGAATTAATTGAAGAACATGAAAATCAAACTATCATAAATGACAAATATCTTGAAAGAATGGAACGAAATTTTTCAAAAACATTGAAAGAAATTGCAGTTGGAAATAATGTTTTGCTGAAAAAAGATTTTGATACAAATCAAAGGACGAAGAAGCGAAAATTAGAATCTTTTTATCATCAACAAATCTTACTGTTGAAGATTTAATTTCAAATAATAGAGTTAAAATAAAAGATCAAGATGGAAATGAAAAAATAGTATTTAAATCACAAGTTAAAAAATTTAGACAGGTAAATTTTCAGGTTAAAATATTTTTAATTTTTTGGTAATTTTAAAATGGCTAACCATTATTTAAATAAATTGTTAATCTTTCAAACGATAATAATAAAAATTGATTTCTCGGTTTTATTCCTGTTTTCATCAAAGGATTGTTATTTTATTTTCGAGTTTTTTGTGGTTTTCTCAAGGTTCACAGCGTTTCGCTTTAGGCACGCGTTTCATCCATTGCGCGCGACAATAGTTAATATTTTACGCAAATTCTTCTGATTGCGCTGTCAATTGGTGGTAAATTGTGTTAATGGTTGTGCTAATGTGGTTTCAACTATCAAAGTGTTTTTCAAAATCTGTTAATTGCACACTCTATTCAAGGTCGTGCGTCAATTGGTGGTAAATTGTGTTAATGATTGTGCTAATGTGGTTTCAACTATCAAAGTGGTTTTTCAAAATCTGTTAATTGCACACTCTATTCAAAGTCGTGCAATCTGTGATTGCAAATTCTGTCAAAGTCAAATATGATAATAGCTTTAATTTTGATTCATGGTCGATAATGATATATGCATTTAATTTTAAAGAGAAAAACATAGGATGAATTGAATTTCTTTATCGCGAATAATTGGGAGTTCATCATTGTTAATATTCCGCTGTCGTTTCATCATCAAGGATATTCTTAATACGTGAGATTTTTGCCTTGAAGGTTTTAATGGACCTCATCATGAAGGTCGAGGACATTCGCGTTGTTCATTTTAATCAAAATGCAGAAAATAATTTTTTGATTTTTGGGGGGGAAGGTTTTAAGGACTTCATCATGTAAGTCGAGGACATTGTAGTTGTTCATTTTAACCAAAATGCAGAAAATTTTTTTTAATTTTTTTGGGGGGGAAGGTTTTAAGGACTTCATCATGTAAGTCGAGGACATTGTAGTTGTTCATTTTAACCAAAATGCAGAAAATTTTTTTTTAATTTTTTTTGGGGGGGAAGGTTTTAAGGACTTCATCATGTAAGTCGAGGACATTGTAGTTGTTCATTTTAACCAAATGCAGAAAATTTTTTTTAATTTTTTTTTGGGGGGGAAGGTTTTAAGGACTTCATCATGTAAGTCGAGGACATTGTAGTTGTTCATTTTAACCAAAATGCAGAAAATTTTTTTTTAATTTTTTAATTTTTTTGGGGGGGAAGGTTTTAAGGACTTCATCATGTAAGTCGAGGACATTGTAGTTGTTCATTTTAACCAAAATGCAGAAATTTTTTTTTAATTTTTTTTGGGGGGAAGGTTTTAAGGACTTCATCATGTAAGTCGAGGACATTGTAGTTGTCATTTTAACCAAAATGCAGAAAATTTTTTTTTTAATTTTTTTTGGGGGGGAAGTTTTAAGGACTTCATCATGTAAGTCGAGGACATTGTAGTTGTTCATTTTAACCAAAATGCAGAAAATTTTTTTTAATTTTTTTGGGGGGGAAGGTTTTAAGGACTTCATCATGTAAGTCGAGGACATTGTAGTTGTTCATTTTAACCAAAATGCAGAAAATTTTTTTTTAATTTTTTTTGGGAGGGAAGGTTTTAAGGACTTCATCATGTAAGTCGAGGACATTGTAGTTGTTCATTTTAACCAAAATGCAGAAATTTTTTTTTAATTTTTTTTGGGGGGAAGGTTTTAAGGACTTCATCATGTAAGTCGAGGACATTGTAGTTGTTCATTTTAACCAAAATGCAGAAAATTTTTTTTTAATTTTTTTTGGGGGGAAGGTTTTAAGGACTTCATCATGTAAGTCGAGGACATTGTAGTTGTTCATTTTAACCAAAATGCAGAAAATTTTTTTTTAATTTTTTTTGGGGGGGAAGGTTTTAAGGACTTCATCATGTAAGTCGAGGACATTGTAGTTGTTCATTTTAACCAAAATCAGAAAATTTTTTTTTAATTTTTTTGGGGGGGAAGTTTTAAGGACTTCATCATGTAAGTCGAGGACATTGTAGTTGTTCATTTTAACCAAAATGCAGAAAATTTTTTTTTAATTTTTTTGGGGGGGAAGGTTTTAAGGACTTCATCATGTAAGTCGAGGACATTGTAGTTGTTCATTTTAACCAAAATGCAGAAATTTTTTTTTAATTTTTTTGGGGGGAAGGTTTTAAGGACTTCATCATGTAAGTCGAGGACATTGTAGTTGTTCATTTTAACCAAAATGCAGAAAATTTTTTTTTAATTTTTTTTGGGGGGGAAGGTTTTAAGGACTTCATCATCATGTAAGTCGAGGACATTGTAGGTTCATTTTAATTTAACCCAAAATGCAGAAAATTTTTTTTTAATTTTTTTTGGGGGGAAGGTTTTAAGGACTTCATCATGTAGTCGAGCAGTCAGAGGACAATTTATTTTTTTTTGTTTCATTTTGGGGGGAATTTTAAGACCCAAATGTAGAACGAATTTTTTTTTTTAAAAAATTAGAAATTTTTTTTTTTGGGGGGGAGGTTTTAAGGTAAGGACTTCATCATGTAAGTCGAGGACATTGTAGTTGTTCATTTTAACCAAAATGCAGAAAATTTTTTTTAATTTTTTTTGGGAGGGAAGGTTTTAAGGACTTCATCATGTAAGTCGAGGACATTGTAGTTGTTCATTTTAACCAAAATGCAGAAAATTTTTTTTAATTTTTTTTGGGGGGAAGGTTTTAAGGACTTCATCATGTAAGTCGAGGACATTGTAGTTGTTCATTTTAACCAAAATGCAGAAAATTTTTTTTAATTTTTTTTGGGGGGAAGGTTTTAAGGACTTCATCATGTAAGTCGAGGACATTGTAGTTGTTCATTTTAACCAAAATGCAGAAAATTTTTTTTTAATTTTTTTTGGGGGGGAAGGTTTTAAGGACTTCATCATGTAAGTCGAGGACATTGTAGTTGTTCATTTTAACCAAATGCACAGAAATTTTTTTTTAATTTTTTTGGGGGGAAGGTTTTAAGGACTTCATCATGTAAGTCGAGGACATTGTAGTTGTTCATTTACCAAAAAATGCAGAAATTTTTTTTTAATTTTTTTTGGGGGGGAAGGTTTTATAAGGACTTCATCATGTAAGTCGAGGACATTGTAGTTGTTCATTTTAACCAAAATGCAGAAAATTTTTTTTTAATTTTTTTGGGGGGAAGGTTTTAAGGACTTCATCATGTAAGTCGAGGACATTGTAGTTGTTCATTTTAACCAAATGCAGAAAATTTTTTTTAATTTTTTTTGGGGGGAAGGTTTTAAGGACTTCATCATGTAAGTCGAGGACATTGTAGTTGTTCATTTTAACCAAAATGCAGAAAATTTTTTTTTATTTTTTTGGGGGGAAGGTTTTAAGGACCTCATCATGTGTCGAGACATCGTATTGCCAATTTGAAGTTGGTGTGCACACACAGACAGACAACAGACAGACAGACAGACAGACACACACCATACCATTTTATTATTAAGATTAAGGTTGCTTAAGAGCAGAAAGGATAGCGTGGCTATTACCCCTGACAACGGTTGTTGAAAGGCGTTGAAACAGCCATTCGGTCTCCCTTCTATCTTTCGTCTGAACCGAGATCAGGGATCCAAGTTTCCTAATGAAAGAGATGATTCCGGACCGAAGACTCCAGATGACTCCACAATAATCGGTTGCACTATGAACCTGTCCTTGAGCTCTGAATATTTTATTTTTTAATTTTATAATTTTTTTAACCAATTATTAATATAAAACATAATAAATTGTGGCACGTGTGAGCACTCTTTTGACATACCTTGTTGTCCTGTTACATTATTTGGTCAATCTTTTTTTTTATTTAATTGGATTAGAAGGAATATTTTTGCGATGTAGTTTCTTTTAATTAATAAATTTCATCATTTTGTAATATTTGCGAGTTTATTCTTTCAATCTGTTTATATCGCTTATTTGAAATTTTCTCATTTATCTTTATTCATTGAATTTCAACAAAATTTCGGAATGATACTTTTTTATTATATAAATTTTTTTCCTTCAGAACTTGCAAAAGAAAGAAACTAACTAAAAGAATTAATTTTCCTCGCTGCTACTGCCATCATTCTCATCATCACTGGGCTCGTCATCTGAGCCGAAGTGGAGGCTCCTCAAATTTTCTCTTTCTCCTGCGGTGCGCTTGGTCTCATTTAGTCTATCCATATTATCCTCCTTTTATCTTCTCCTTTCTTTCTCGTCCGCCAAGGAGTATCTTGGAACACCACCCATGAATGTTATGTCAGGGTGTGAAATTGGCTCATAATTTGTGAAAACTCAAGTAATGAGCCTTCTCTTTTTCTTTGGTTTCCAACTCGGGATTTAATGTGATCATACTCCTGGGGGTCAAATAAGGGTGGTATAGCATTCTTCTTCTCAATCTTACAACAAGAGAGGTGTAAGGATTTATCACTTTTGCTATATCTCGCTCCACCTTTTTGTATTCCTCTGTCTGGATTATCTCACAGTAAATCTCGTACTCTGCGTCTGTCAATCTTTTTCTTGGGTCCTCAGACGGCACATTTTTCGAAAGATCATACTTTATTGCTTTCTCGATAGCATATTCTTGCGCAGTGAGCGCTGGAGTTTCTCTTGTAGTTCTGTACGTTTCGTGCATAATGGCAAACAGAAAACCGTTAACCATCGCCTGAGGATTCGGAGTAATGGACCATGAAAACATAAACTTCGGGTGTTTGATCATTGCTGCGATAGCACTGCTATACATGAAGTAACCAGGCAGAGACATGGAACTGAAGGCTGAAGCTTTAACAAGACCTAATCCTTTCTGATATATACAGAGATGGTCAGGATCAAGAACTTCGAAGCAGTGGCCTATAAATCGACTGACTTCGTTGACATGTGCAGGGCGAATAGTGATTCAAACATGACAGCCCTTTCGAGTTCTCTTGGAAAGGCTGCACACAATAAGACCACCCTCGATAAAACAGCATTTCCTGGGTTATAAAAAGGAATGGTACAAAAACGCAATGCGGACATTTGGGTCTTCTGGACAAGTGTATAACATTTTATCCAGAAGGCAGCAGAGTTTATCAAGTCCCATGTCAGGCAAATACTTTTGGTACATTTTAAGAACAAATGATCTTTCTGGCTGGTATGTTGGATCAAGATTCCTCATTACTGAATGATACCTCTGTATTAGATGTTCGATCGCATCCGGATTTCTCTCAGCGGCATGTGCGAACCTCACTGGTGAGAGAGCCCTCATCAAAGCTACTCTCCATTCATCAATAGTCGCCCTCCCTCTTTCAGCTCCTGATTCCCCAAAGTTCATTGCCATTTCGGCAGTCTTTATCTTGAAGCCATATCCAACTAGAGAGTAACCAGTTATATCCTGGTACTCCTCAGTAATCGTGACATCTCCAAAGTGGGCAGGCGCATCGAATGTGTAATTCATTAGGAAAATGGCGAGACTAGAAGTCACCAAGTTCTGGTTAAACTCCGTCATTCTACCAAGGGTATTAATTATCGCCCGATCATTTCTCGTGTACTTATACTTCAACTCAATTGTAAAAGGCTTGTACTTTCTTGCGAAAGTCCCAACCTTCATCTTGACATTCATGTTTAGGAGCATTGGTCCGCCGCTCATATAAACTTTCTGATAATTTGGGTTTTCCCGATCCTCATCTTTTGGCTTTAAAAACTCCCCCAGGGGGATAGTGCGAGGTTTCGGTTCATCTCCATCTTTAAGGCCGTGTGCCTTTTCTATCTGTTCGTAGTCATTCTCGCCAATTGAATCTTTCATGTAATCTGCGAAACTTCTCATTCGTGTTTTCACAGTGACTTTATACGTACTGTATGATTTGAGTATCTTTTCTCTTTCTCTGTTAATTACAATAAACTTAATTGATTGATTGAACTTGCAAAAGCATACCTTGTTGTCCTGTCCGTTTGATTTTCTTCAAGACTTCATGCACTGTCCTTTCAACTTGGGAGAACCAGTCGTTCTGAATATTAAATCTCTCTTTAACAAGGCTATTCAAATGTTCAGAATACCCGGAGACCAGCTTACCACAGTCATGCTCCTTGTTGCTACTTGAGCGCTTTTTATGGCGAAGGTTTAACTTTCGTCTTGCAATGAGAAGAGCAACAAGCTTCCCTGTTGCAAACGTTAACTTATATGAGTCTTTTGTAAAGTGGCTAGGGTTCACGAATCTGCCTGACCCCAAAATATTTATCATTCTTTTCTTTTTCCCCTTATTTCTAGTTAATTAATTTATTAAATTGTCCTAGCCAATTTAAAAATATCTTGTCGGGAGGAATGGAATAAAATTTCCAAAGAACAATGCTTTAAATTAACAAAAACAATGAAGATTAAAGGCAGTAATTGTTGCGAAAGGTCATGCACCATAATATTAATGATGTATCTTTACCAACAGTTTTTGCTCATTAATAGCATTAGTAAATTAAAAAATGGTCATCTCTTAGTCATCTCTTAAACAACTTTCCCTTCAATTCTGGAACCGACGGACCTTGTCCTTGAAGATGCCAAACGTCCAGACGGCTGTACACTTTTCACTTTTGAATCCGGGAAGCAGCTCTGTTGGGACGTCACCTGTGCCGACTGTGCTGGAGCCTTGAATTCAACGGCTTGTCGTCCCGGTTCGTCAGCCGAGAAGGCCGAATTCGCTTAATATGTTAGAGATTTAAAATTATTTTTTATATTGTGAAACTTTCTAATTTTGTAAAAAATGATTAAAAATAATGGACCATAGGCCGTGAATAGTCCATGTTGATGATCCCGCTTTAATGTAATCTTTATTCTTATTGATTATAACATATTAAGTAAACTTCAGCATAACCAGGCTCCCACTGTAAGGCATAGACATATAATACAGTATTCATTCTGGATTAAAATTATGATAATTAATTATTAGAGGCTTTTTTTACTAATTTGTATAAACAAAACCAACCAATTCAATTTATTCAGTTAACGTATACGTTTGAATATTGTTATTTGTTTTAGGTTTATACTAATAAATTTTTCGGGTAAATTTATCGTTAATTTTTAATAAAAACTTTGACACCTTAAAAGCACAGTCGTTCCAAGCTTCAAGGATATAATCTCTCCTTATGCTATTGAAAGTGTTGCGTAAATTGACCTTCATGTCTGCGTGGAGGGAGTTGAGTGCTAAGTTAGAAGAAAGCGTAAACTGGGGCCTCGAAACCGTTTGTGATCCTCACCCCGAATTCGGAGCTGAGGCTAGGGCATACACTCCTCGCTGCCTATTTAGCAGTCAGAGGACAGAAGTAGTTTTCAATTCCTATGGGATGGCTTTTTTCGGAATGCGAGTAAATGTGCCGAGAAGAGCATGTTCCTGCGAAGTGTGAAATCCCACCGCTCCGTATCCTGCCAACTAAAGCGGCTATAGCGGATATCAGGCTCTTGCTTCCCTCACAGTCAAGGGACTCGTTCTGGGACGACTTAGAATTTGTCCAAAGTAAAGTAGAAACCAGCAGAACAACTTTACGAAAGAATACGAGTTGGCATCGAGTTCATCAAAACACCCGCTGTTACTTTTACTCCACGAACAGTCTATCAACTACTGTTCTGAAACTGAACAGACCGATTAGTCATAATGTAATAATGTGACTCAAATATTCCAGTAGTACTCAAAGCCCAGCATGATTCCTTGTCCTTTCCATAGGAAAAAGCACATACGATTCAGATACACCACACCAACAAATGTAAGGCTATCAAAGTTATTAGGAAAATTGCTTTCAGACAACGTGGCGTCGTGAAAACCACCAAAATGTTGGTTCCCAGTCTAATTCATATCTTTTTAACGAAATGTAAAGCTCTTGCGAGTGTTCCATCCCCAAATACCTCTGGGAGTGACTTGATAAAACATGTTGCGGGGATTATGAGTTTATAAACAAACCTGTTTTATACCAGTCTTTAGACAGGATGAAATCTAAATGAATTTCTGTGATAAATTTCAAATGAATGAATCATTCCAAGCTTTCTTCATCGTCCATACAACAAAAATGAGAAGAGGAAGATGGAGCAGAAGAAACATATGACTTCGTTTAGATTAGTTAGTTCCTTGGTAACATGTTCTCTTTCTGTCTTAATCTTTCTATAAAAAAAGTGTGGGCGGCCTGAGCTAGATATCAACATCTCGTTACATCTTGCAGCAGTGGTATTTACGATGATTGAGAGTCAAATAATCTAATTGAAACATCAAAATGTTCTTCGTAGACTTGATCACTTTCCTTTTGGTCAGATATTCCGTGTTCAGACACTTTCTCGGAGCTCAACCTTCCTTCTTCAGCTGTCGAGCCTGGCTCAGTCTCTCGCAAAACCGAGAAGATGAAGATTGGAAAGTACAAGGAGCTCTCTGAACGGTATCTGTTCACTCCCATCGCCGTCGAGACTTCCGGCGTCATCGGCGAAAAGTCTCTTTCCTTTCTAAAAAAGCTTGGCCGCATGATCTCCCATAAACGGGGAGACCCACGCGAGTCCAAGTGGCTTTTCGAAAGGATTTCCTTGGCCATAGTACGTGGAAACTGTGTTTCCATTTACGATGCCGGGAATTTAGTTAGTTAATAACTATTGTTAATTACATATAAAAAAAAAAAAAAAAAAAAAAAATTTCTGAGATCAAGTAAAGATGAACAGAAATTTTATTTTCTTAATCGTCGCAGGCATAAAATTCAAATTATATATAAAGTTAATTAGAGTACAATTTAATGATATACTAAAAGATGCTTTTAAATAAATAAATTAAAATAATATTTTTAATACAACAAAACATTATGACTGCTACGGACATTAAAACATATTTTAAATATGTAACTGTCCCTCGAACAAACTCAAAATTTTTAAGAAACTCAAAATATCCTATCCAAAAAATATTTTGATTTTGCCTTAATGTCCCATTGAACTTCAAATAATTCCATTTGATTGATTGAAAACTAAAAATATATTATTTCATCTCACATATAACGTTTATTTCATGTTTGAAGCTCAATCTTCATCTATATCTGCAATCACATT
>NW_021823909.1:10000-15000 GCF_006345805.1 Octopus sinensis | reverse complement strand
AACTTAGCGGTTCGGCAAAATAGACCGACACAATATGTACTAGGCTTACAAAGAATAAGTCCTGGGGTCGATTTGCTCGACTAAAGGCGGTGTTCCAGCATGGCCACAGTCAAATGACTGAAACAAGTAAAAGAGTAAAGGAGTAAAACTGAAAAGATTAAACATCTTATTGAATGATATTTTTATAAGAAATCATAAAATTTCTATTGAGGAGGCCAAAAGTCAATAATGAAGTATTGACTTAAAAGGCTCCAACTCTTCTAATCTAATCTCTTGTCGCCTCATAAACTCGAATTTTTAACGGGGAGATAACCCAATTTTTTAATGGCGATTTTTTTAATAGGGGTGAGATAACCAAGAAGTACCAGCATATCTAGGGGTAAATTGGCTAACGACGCAGTCTGCCTCGTGCGACGCTTTTATGGTGACAATGTTTTTAGGTCTGTCGTATAAGTCTAGGTGGGTGGAAGGGGTCCTGGAATGGAGTTTGTAGACTCAAGGTTGTCTCGAGTTTCACATATTCAGGCGACGCCACTGTTCTCCATGTTCAAGGGCTTGCAAGTTAAGGATCATAGTTTGGCAGGATCAGGGCTGAGGGTCTGTCTTAAGCTTAAGGACTTATAAGGCCGCAGTTTAACTCAGTTTGCATGGCGTATAAGGAACTGAGACTAAAACGCCCCCCTCCCATTGAATGGGGTGCTAGTCTATCGAAGAGTTAAGTTCCCATCTATTGCAGAGTTACTCATTAACAACTGAGTAGACCGGAGTAACGTGAAATGAAGTGTCTTGCTCAAGAACACAACGCGTCGCCCGGTCCGGAATTGAAACCACAATGTTACGATCAGGAATTCAACACCATAACCACAAGAGAATACACCTTCACGTATCAGAGCTGAATTATGACTAAACAACAAGAAAACCAACAACAACAACAGAAGCAACAATTACAGCAACTACCTGCTACCGCTGCTAGAAATAGCTATCATATCGTCCTCGAATCACAACCTGCCTTCTTAAAAATGGAAGGATACATGTGACAACAAGGAACTACCATATAAAAGTGAGTCAACAATGTTTTGCTTCGTTACTGTAACGTTCTCCGTAACACTGGGCCCACATTAAAAGAGGGAACCGCCTGTGTGATCATTTCGACTCTTTTGTACAATATCTGGGCCCACATTAAAAGAGGGAACAGCCTGTGTGAGCATTTACACTCTTTTGCAAAATATCTGGGCCCACATTAAAAGAGGGAGCAGCCTGTGTGAGCATTTCCACTCTTTTGTACAATATCTGGGACCACATTAAAAGAGGGAACCACCTGTGTGAGCATTTTGACTCTTTTGTACAATGTCTGGGCCCACATTAAAAGAGGGAGCAGCCTGTGTGAGAATTTCCACTCTTTTGTACAATACGTGGGCCCACATTAAAAGAGGGAACAGCCTGTGTGAGCATTTCCACTCTTTTGTACAATATCTGGACCTACATTAAATGAGGGAACAGCCTGTGTGTGCATTTCGACTTCCTTTTGGAGACTTCGTCTGCAGCTGCTGACGACCCGAAACGTAGGGGACAGCTGAGACGCATTGTTTGTCATCGTTATCAAGTCCCAAAATGACGGCGGAACAACTTGCGGACATGTTCTGTCGTACATTGCAGCAAATGAAACTCAAAATGGCTGAAATAAAGAAGTAAAAGACAAAACAAAGAAAAAAAAACAAACACAAAGAAACCTTATAAAACCGGATGGCCACAGCTGGATCTACTCGAGCAGGAGAGATTTACCTGAGGATAAACAACAACAACAACAACAACAACATAGTCTTCCTAGTTCTCAACTGTTGCTTCTTTACAATCACTGCAACATAAGCCACCACCACTACCAACACCACCACCACTACCGTCACCATTACCACAACCACCACCACCACCACCACTACCACAACCATCATCACCACTACCACCACAACCACAACCACCACCACCACCGTCACTACTACCACAACTACCACCACAACTACCACCACCACCACTACTACCACCACCATCTTCCCCACCACCACCGCCACCAACACTAATGCCTATCGCACTTATTCTACCTTACCTGCTCGACCCCCCCTATCCCCGCCCCTATCCCCCACCATCGAATAGTCCTTCCTTCTTTTCTTTCACAACTGTCTCCCACCCCGGTACTACTGCCACCGCCGCAACTATCTACCTTCTCTTCTCACTCCTCCCACCATCACCTTCTAACTCTAACCACTCCCACTAACCATACCTCTCCTTCGCACTACATCGCTAATACCTCTACGCCCGCCTCTTTCACCACCACCACAACAACCACCACAACCATCACCACCACCACAACCATCATCAATATCATCACCATTACCACCACCACCTCCACCACAATCACAATCATCACCGTCACTACCGCCACTACTACCACCACCACCATCACAATCATCATCACCACCACAACCATCATCAATACCACCACCACCACCACCACCATCACCATCACCATAACAACCACAACCATCACCATAACAACCACACCACCACCATCACCATCACAACCATCACCATCACCATCACAACCATTATCACCACCACCACTACCAACACCTGTACCATCGACACCGCCATCGTCACATAAGACCACCACCACCACCACCGCCGCCGCTGCCGCCACCACCACCACCACCACCGCCACCGCCACCGCAGCCACCTCCGCCGCCACTCTCCTCCGCCCCACCGCCCTGCTTACCAATAATCACTTCTCATGTTTTCAATAAGACTAAGATAAAACAGGTTAGCAAATATATCGATCCCACACCTTAAGTCTTTCTTCTCTCATCCATCTTCAGGAGACAAGCTAAGCTGCTTCAATGCCTACCTTCTCCATCCTTGACAGCAGTTCCTTTATAGTGCTGTCTTCTTCATTCGCAGCTCTTTGTTTAGTTTTTAGGTTATCAGGGCACACCAAATGAGGCAGAAAAGTGACAGAAAAAAGGGGCTGGGGGTATCTGTAACAACCCCTATTCTTCTATTTCTATTCATGAACTCTTTTGTTAGTCTGCTATTGTAAAGCCAAAAGAATTAAAAAAAAATGATAGAAATAAAATATAAAGAAATAAATGCGGAATCGGGAAAATTTAATAAAAGTCTACGTTGACGACAATGACTGCTCTACTAAATCCAGAATTGGGGGATGTTAGCTAAGTTTGGTTGCATTGAGGGGTGTGTGGAAAATTTGACGTTTCGGGTTATAGCCCTACAATAACAGTTTTGAATGTTGTTTAGTACTTATTTCTTTATTACCCACAAGGGGCTAAACATAGAGGAGACAAACAAGGACAGACATATGTATTAAGTCGATTACATCGACCCCAGTGCGTAACTGGTACTTAATTTATCGATGAGTACCAAGGTGAACAGCAGCAGTCAACAGCCCACCACCACTACGACGCAGCGAAAGTAGCGATCCACCGGGCACTTAAACCACCTCCCTTCAAACACGAAAGAGTTAAGAGGATCTATGGTGACCATGGAGAGAAAGTGAGCAGAACCACTGATTCATCTCTAACCAGGCAGCAGCAGCAGGTAACACTCAGCAGACTTAGAAGTGGTCATCACCCGGACCTCGAGTACTGGCTCTACAAGATCGACCGAGCCATAGACAGAACCTGCAAAAAGTGCGGAATGGGAGAGGAGACGGCGGAGCATGTCGTCTACGACTGTCCACAGATCCATCGCCCGCCGCAAATGCCAACCACTCCAGACGCTCTGGCCAGTGACTCTCTCCTTGTCCTTCGGATCTGGGAAATGTGGACTTCCGCTCCCGACCTGCCAGACGTCTCCCAACCCACGGAACGGACTCAGTGAAATCACCCTTACCCGTCTTGTTGCTTAACAACAACAACAACAAGCAGCAACACCGGTACTAGTCATTCCAGGGAAGATGTTAAATATTAGTTCGGTTGCAGAGAGGGGTTGCAAAATTCGACGTTTCGGGTTATAGACCTAAAAATCACGGTTTTGGACATTGTTGATATTGTTGCTGCTTTAGTCCCAGGGGCGAAGACATGACTGAGGTTGAAAGCTAAATGGATCGAGAATAAGGTGCGAGACCTGCCAGGCACCATTATAGATGTAACAGAAGAGAGAGAGAGAGGGGGGAAGCATGCCGTGGAGGACTAGAGGCTGGACTGTGTCCGTAAATGATTCAACACCATTTTGTCGAGCGGCCCTTCTCTGGTTGCACTCCAAGATGTCTTCTGTGCGCTGCAGCAACACCGATAATGATGTGGAAGCAGTACATCAATACGGACCTCATTAGAGCCTTGAAGGGTGTCAGCTGGTGTTACGGGTTGAAATATAGGTTTCTGAAATCCCCACCGTCTCTGCATCCTATCACCGTTAACACCGATCTGTCCTCTTCTAATATCGGTTTAAAATGTTGGCACAAGGCTAGCAATTTCGAGAGAGTGGATAAGTCAATTACATCGACCCCAGTGCTTGATTTATCGACCCCGAAAGGATAAAAGGTAAAGTCGACCTCGGCGGAATTTGAACTCAGAACGTAAAGACGAACAAAACACCGCTAAGCTCGCTGCCTCCTCTACTATTGTCACCTACATAAGGCGGCCCCACCTCACCGGGACCCTTATGATTCATCTCCTCCCCTTCCTCTTTCTATCACCTCAATCACATTTCACTTCCTTCAAACACGTGATGAATGCTTTATTCCCCCTTTTTTTTTCATTTTCTCATTCGAATTGATTTTTCCTTGGAATGTTTGTTCTTGTTTTTATCGTTCCGGTTGTTGTTGATGTTGTTGTTGTTGTTGTTATTGTTGTTGCTGTTGTTACTGCAACAGTAGTTGTTGTTGCTATCGTTACAGGTGTCGTTCTTGTTTATCTTGTTTTCGTTTAGCAACGACCTCGACCTTGAGTTGCAATCAAAACTATAACGAAACGCGTTCCAGCCACGACCATCTC
>NW_021823909.1:0-7500 GCF_006345805.1 Octopus sinensis | reverse complement strand
AATTGCGAGGATGATCCGGTTCTTGACTGAAGATTAAAGGCTTCGAATGACCCGTCCGTGTTTTTTGTATCGTCTATCTGGATGTTTTGCATTCTTGTCCCGTTTTGTATTTTTTATATATATATAGCAGCGTACGTACACTTTGTTCTCTTATATGTAAGTATACATACATACATACATACATACATACATACATACATACATACATACATACATACATACATACATATATGCATAAATATCTCACAAAGCATTTGCAGTAGTTGGGTCCGGCATTTGGGAATCTTGATTAGTCTGTAGAAGAAATCCAATCCATAGACACTAGAAACCGCAAGACACTGATATCGATCGGAAATCTCCACAGAGACAGTCATAGGCTCCACCTAAAAAGAGATAAAGGAAGTAGAGGCTTGAGACCAATGGTGGTAACCTCCCAATGCCGCCTAGTCTCTCTCAGATAGCACTTGTTAAACAACAGCTGCAAAGTAGAGACGCAATGGCCCGGCGGTTAGGGCAGCGGACTCGCGGTCGTAAGAACGCGGTTTTGATTCCCAGACCAGGCATTGTGAGTGTTTATTGAGCAAAAACATCCAAGCTTCACGAAGCTCCGGGGGGGGGGTAGTGGTAACCGTTTCTCTTATATTAGATATTAGATAACGTAAGTCCTGTTGTACTTGCATTAAATAGACCGATTGGTGACGGCTGGAATGCTTTATGGAATGCAGGGGTCTGCTCAGTTTGGGTCTACCCGCAGTTAAACGGCAAATAGAACTGTTACCACGGGAACGATGATGATTATGACAACAACAACGCTGACAACCGCAACAACAACTGCAGTGGAGGCGCAATGGCCCGGTGGTTAGGCAGCGAACTCGCGGTCGTAGGAACGCGGTTTTGATTCCCAGACAAAGCATTGTGAGTGTTCATTGAGCAAAAACATCTAAGCTTCACGAGGTTCCTGCGGTGGGTAGTGGAGAACCCCGCTGTACTCTTTCACAACAACTTTCTCTCACTCTTTCTTCCTACTTCTGCCACAAAGCAGAGGAACCATGGTGTAACCCACTATGGTGTGGTAAACTTTCAGACCCTAGTCTAGATTGCGAATCCTCTGTACCCCAGGAAGAAAACCTGGATGTGAAACGCTCGGTATACCAAAAAGTGGCCTTCGATGGATGTTTACCGAAAACTTAAAGAAGACAGTACTATATTCTGTTCTACTCTAGGCACAAGGCCCGAAATTTTGGTGGGGAGGGATCCGGTCGATTAGATCGACCCAAGTACGCAACTGGTACTTAATTTATTGATTCCGAAAGAATGAAAGGCAAAGTCAATTGCTACGGAATTTGAACTCAGAACGTAAATACAGACGAAACACCTATTTCTTTACTACCCACCCAAAAGGGGCTAAACACAGAGAGAACAAACAAGGACAGACAAACGGATTAAGTCGATTACATCGACCCCAGTGCGTAACTGGTACTTAATTTGTCGACCCTGAAAGGATGAAAGGCAAAGTCGACCTCGTCGGAATTTGAACCCAGAACGTAGCGTCAGACGAAATACCGCTAAGCATTTCGCCCGGCGTGCTAACGTTTGTCCATTGAAATACACATATACATTCAGTCCTACGTACATGTACACACAACTCAAGCATTCTCACAAACATACATACAACCTATTAGACGATGTACTTCTAGATACAAGGTCTAAAAATAACACAGGATGGTCATGTCTAGAGCGCCCTTCATTGTAGGTCTACTGAAATAGAGCTGAGTTGAAGTTAATCAACAGCATAATGACTACAATCCAGATAAGGGAGCCTCTACATGACTCCCTCATCTGTACATACACGCGCGCGCACACACACATTTAATCCTTAAGTCTTTGTGGTTAATTATCTTGAATAATCTCCGAACTTAATTAAGTTCCAATTTTCAGTTTTAGTTTTATCTTGACTGGACACGCTAGTCTAATTAGTTTTTAGTCCGTACGGGACAATATCCGTTAAACAGTTCGTGGATAACAATATTGTTAGGTAACCGACCAGCGGACGCTGAAACAAAATTATTTGCGCTAATGAGTCACGTGGTCCTATGTTCTAATTATAAACTTCTGTCTGGTCGTTTTTGATTTCTTTATGTCGGCCAGGCCCGATAAAATAGATACAAGTAATATCAGAGTATCACAGTATCACAGTTCCGACCGCATCATCAGATGCTGTAATACATCGCTGGTCACAATGCACTTCCAATTCTATCTTGATTGCGCCAATATTTTCCCACTTGACCCAAGTTACTTCACTAAATAGTCTTCCCATCGTTGTGGAGGCCTTCCAAGTGGCTATTCCCGGTCTCTTGGATACCTATTTCTTTATTACCCACAAGGGGCTAAACATAGAGGGGACAAACAAGGACAGACATAGGTATTAAGTCGATTACATCGACCCCAGTGCGTAACTGGTACTTTATTTATCGACCCCGAAAGGATGAAAGGCAAAGTCGACCTCGGCGGAATTTGAACTCAGAACGTAACGGCAGCCGAAATACCACTAAGCATTTCGCCCGGCGTGCTAACGGTTCTGCCAACCACTCGGCGACTGCATAAGTCCACCTTGCGAACCTTGTCACACGTCCGACTTAATCGAACTTCTGCTTGTCGTACTCTGAGATCACTTCGTTCGCTCTGCTCCCTTCTTCAATTATCTCATTCCAATCATGGTTTCTTAGTGATATTCCTAGCAAGGGTCTTTCCATGGCCCTTTGCATTACAGCCCAGCAAATGTTCTATCCTCTTCGTAACAGCCCACGTCTCACTTGGGTATAAGAGTGCAGCTAGGACGGTGCTATGGAAGAGTCTGGCACGTATAACATTGTCTAGATTGGTTTGGATCACATCCTTATTGAGTTAAATGCCTTCCATCCTACCCTTATTTTCTTTGAGATTTCAACATCCATATTTCGGCGCCTATTCCACGTGTGCCTTGAATAGATGTAAAGTAATATCTTCATCCTAATTTTGGCAAAAAGCCAGCAATTAGAAAGGAGAGAGGGAATCGATTACATCGATCCTATGATTTGAGTTGTACTTTATTTTATCGACCTCGAAAAGACGAAAAGCAAAGTTAACCGCGGTGACATTTGACCCCAGGACGTAAAGCTGAAAAATTTTGTCCGGTGCGAACAATTCTGCCAATACATACATACACATACACACGACACACACGTACACACACACACACACACACACACACACACACGCACGCACACACACACAACACACACACACACACGCACACACACGCGCACGCACACACACACACACACACACACACACACACGCACACACACGCACACAACACACACACACACACACGCACACACACGCACACACACACACACACACACTCATGCACACACAGAAAGATATATACATATATACGACAGGCTTCTTTCAGTTTCCGTCTACGAAATCTACTCATAAAGCTTTGATCGACTCGAGGTTACAATAGAAGACGCTTACCCAAGGTGCCACGCAGTGGGACTGAACCCGAAACCATGTGGTTGGGAAACCAGCTTCTTACTGCACAGCCACGCCTGTATATGCATATATTCGTGTATGTATATAGGCGTAGGAGTGGCTGTGTGGTAAGTAGCTTGCTTACCAACCACATGGTTCCGGGTTCAGGCCCACTGGGTGGCACCTTGGGCAAGTGGTTTCTACTATAGCCTCGGGTCGACCAAAGCCTTGTGAGTGGATGTAGTAGACGGAAACTGAAAGAAGCCCGTCGTATATATGTATATGTATATATGTTTGTGTATGTTTGTGTGTCTGTGTTTGTCCCCCCTCAACATCGCTTGACAACCGGTGCTGGTGTGTTTATGTCCCCGTAACTTAGCTGTTCGGCGAAAGAGACCGATAGAATAAGTACTAGGCTTACAAAGAATAAGTCCTGGGGTCGATTTGCTCGACTAAAAGCGGTGCTCCAGCATGGCCGCAGTCAAATGACTGAAACAAGTAAAAGAGCAGAAGAGTAGAGAGTATGTATGTATGTATGTATGTATGTATGTATGTATGTATGTATGTATGTATGTATGTAGGTGTGTATGTGTGTGTGTATGTGTGTATGTGTGTATGTATGTACGTAGGTGTGTGTGTTTGCTGCTTTTTGTATTCGTGATCGTAACTATATAAACGTATGTTGTTTGCGATTTTCCTTTATATATACGAGTATATATGTATGTGTGCGTGTGCGTGTATACGCGTGTATGTATATTTGTGTGTATGTATGTATGTATGTATGTATGTATCTATGTATGTATGTATGTATGTATGTATGTATGCATGCATGTGTATGTATGTATGTATGTATGTATGTATGTATGTATGTATGTATGTATGCTTGCATGTATGTATGTATGTACGTTAGCGTGTATGTGTTTGCCATTCAGAATTCGAAAAATGCTTTCTGTATAGAATAACAGGAAGTCGGCTGATTACAATAATGGAAGATATGAAGCTGTTTGTCAAAAGGGAGTTGATAATGCGTCAGTATTTCGTTATTAACGGTGAAGAATATAAGGGATTGGCGAAGCAGATAAAAGCGAAAAGGGGATAGACTTACGAAAAACGCAAGCGAACATTTCACAACGGCGATATATTATATTATATATTATACTAGCAGTATCGCCCGGCGTTGCTCGGGTTTGTAAGGGAAATAACTATATAAGCATTTTTAGAGAGTTATAGCCAAAAAATAGCAAAAAATGCATTAAAAATGGAAAAAATATGATGGTAAATTTTTTTTTAAATCGTTGACTCATCGTAGACATTTTTAGAGAGTTACTTCCCTTATATAATAGCGAAAAAATGCATTAAAATGGAAAAAAAACGATGGTAAATTTTTTTTAAATCGTAGACTCATGTAGACGCTTTCTTAGCCATTTCTGTTTTGGTGTCTTCAAGCCATGAGTCGTTGTTCTAAAAGACCTGGTCTCCTTGACAACGCATTACGACGTTGATTTCCTTACACTCCTCCCCCACAGGTGCAGGTGTGAGCGTGGACGCCAACTCCGCCGCCATCGACACACGAAAAATTATGCATTAAAATGGAATAAAAAATGATGTTAAATTATTTTTAAAATCGTAGACTCATCGTAGACGCGCGCTAATATTCAGACGGGCTCGATATGAATCACGACTATAAGCTACCCGAATTTGGTTAAACTGTACCGCAAAATGTGGGAGTAGTTAGGAATCTAAATCGAAGGGGACAGACACTCCACAACTACAGTTTTATATATATAGATATACATAGCGCAGTAGTGGTGAGATATGACAGCAAAGAAAAGCATACATTCACTCTCTGCATGCAATTAGACTCGGAAAGTTCGTGAGGAACCCATTGACCCAATTTGCTGACTTTTCCGATAGCACACAGGTGTCAATGAATGGTTGAATGACCAAATCCAAGCTTCTCTGCTAGTTCCTCAACAGTTACGATGATATTTTGTTCCACCAGGGTTTTCAGGATGTCCTTGTCGAGTTCTACAGATCTTTCAGGATGAGGCTCGTCTTCTAGGCTGTAGTTTATGGCTCGGGATTTCTGGAACCACCATTGACACTGCCTTACGCTTATTGTCCAATCCCCATATACAATATATAATATTTCTTGTACTTTGCACACATTTATATTCTGTTATTCTTTTATATGTTTCAAGCCTTGAGGTTGTGGCCATGCTGGATCATGTGTGTGTGTGTGTGTGTCTATTGTCTGTCTGTCTGTATATGTATATATGTATGTGTGTGTGTGAACAATAATATTTTCAACAGATGTGTTGCAAATGTATCTGATTGTTCTCAAGCTTCAATACTGTGTGTGTGTGGTATGTGGTGTGTGTATGTATGTATGTATATGTATGTATGTATATGTATGTATGTATGTATGTGGTGTATGTATGTATGTGTGTGTGTGTATGTGTGTGTGTGTGTATGTGTGTGTGTTTGTATGTATGTATGTATGTATGTATGTATGTATGTATGTATGTATGAGTGTATGTTTACTTTATTACTAATTACTCTCTTCCAAAACATTTTCACTCACTCTTAGCTCTTAGCTTCCCATACATTTTACTCATGTATCTATCAGCGTCATAGACAAATACTTTCACTTTAGTAGTCTTCCCAAATCACTCTGTCGCTATTTACTTTCATTTTATTCGTTGCCCCTGTGTGTGGGTGCGTTTGCGTGTGGTGTAAACCAGACTAAGAAAAGCATTTGCACACACACCAGAATGTGAGTTTTCTGTAAATTTTGCTTAATTGGAGTTTAAATTTTAAAAACTGGACCTGGCATGACGCGATGCATTGTACTCTCAAATGCTAGGTAAATTGTAATTGAAGAAATCCTATATTGTGATTTGTATAACTAACTCCCAAGGGAGGCAGATAAAATCTGCCTTTTATAATAAGAGATTAATTAGACCTTTCTGCTTCAGACACAAGGCCGGGTGTTTTCGTATTGATTTCTTTGTGTGCGTGTGTGGGATGGTAGGCAAATCGATTAAATCGATCCCAGAAGGCGGCGAGCTGGCAGAACCGTTAGCACGCCGGGCGAAATGTGTAGCCGTATTTCGTCTGCCGCTACGTTCTGAGTTCAAATTCCGCCGAGGTCGACTTTGCCTTTCATCCTTTCGGGGTCGATTAAATAAGTACCAGTTACGCACTGGGGTCGATGTGATTGACTTAATCCCTTTGTCTGTCCCTGTTTGTCCCCTCTATGTTTAGCCCCCTGTGGGCAATAAAGAAATAGATTAAATCGATCCCAGTACTCAACTGGTATTTATTTTATTTTTATCGATCACCGACAGCGATGAAAAGCAATGTCGACTTTGGCTAATTTGATCTCAGATCGTAAAGACGGAAAAAAATGGCGCTAAGAATTTTGTTCGGTGTGCCAACGATTCTGCCAGCTCGCCATGCTTTCAAATTTTAGCACAAAGCCTGACATTTTAGAGGGAGGGATAAATCGACTACATTGACCCCAACTGGTATTTATTTCTTTTTCATCGACCTCCGACAGCGATGAAAAGCAATGTCGACTTCGGCGGAATTTGATCTCAGAACGTAAAGACGGAAGAAAATGGTGCAAAGAATTTTGTCTGGTGTGCTAACGATTCTGCCAGCTCGCCACGCTTTCAAATTTTAGCACAAGGCCTGATATTTTGGAGGGAGGGATAAGTCGATTACATCGACCCCAGTACTCAAATGGTAATTTTTTTTTTTCCATCGATCTCCGACATCGATGAAAAACAATGTCGACTTCGGCGGAATTTGGACTCAAAGCGTAAAGACGAAAGAAAATGCCGCTAAGCATTTTATCCGGCGTGCAAACGATTCTGCCAGCTCACCACCTTATATATTATATTAATTAATTAATGAGTGCAGGAAGGCAGCGAGTTAGGCGTCTTCTTGGTGCGTCGAAAAAAAAGTTTCGCGAGAGGT
>NW_021823908.1:0-20801 GCF_006345805.1 Octopus sinensis | reverse complement strand
AGGCGAGGATTTTGTGGTGTGAAGGGTCTTCAAGTGTATACGTCCTGGTGTGTGTGTGTGTATGTGTGTGTGTGTGTTGTGTGTGTGTGTGTGTGTGTGTGTGTGTGTTTGTGCCTGTGTGTGTGTTATGCACTGAGATATATAACGATTATAATAATGGACACAATTATATTCCAAACTTCAATAGGCGCGGGAGTAGCTGTGTGGTAAGTAGCTTTCTTACCAACCACATTGTTCCGGGTTCAATCCCACTGCGTGGCACTTTGGGCGAGCGGCTTCTACTATAGCCTCGGGCCGACTAAAGCCTTGTGAGTGGATTTAGTAGACGGAAACTGCAAGAAGCCCGTTGTATATATGCATATATATATATTTCTATGTGTGTGTTTGTGTGTCAGTTTGTGTCAGTTTGTGTTTAATGATAATATTAAATGATAATATCAAATGACATAATTTCATTGTGAAGGAGGTTTAATCTTTAATGTTTTCAGTCTGGTCCACCACACTACTTGTTTAGCCACCGGGCAGAAGAAACTGCTTTTCATTCCCGGCCTAAAGAAGGTGGCGGGGCGATCTTTACAATGAACTCGGCTCGTAAACTGGATGGACGAGTGCATGCAGGACTATTTCATCGCCCTGCGCACACCCCCGACATATCCGTCCGACAACACTTTCGTATCTGTAGAGCTTGTCTTGAATCGGCAGAGCTCCCCGGTAGCACTGCCAGGCCAAGGATTTCTGGAAGTTAAGGACCAGTTAGTTGATTCCATCCACCAACGCCCAGAATTTACCCCGATTTCGTCGTTGTACTTTCCCCTCTACTAATCCCCTATAGAAATCCAAGGTGGAACTATCAACGCCCACGTTGCCCGACAGGCAGAAAGCTGTGAGAGCTTGCCGACACTCCAGGTGCCAAGCGCCCTTTCTTGGCCAACGCTTGACTCAGTACAGTAGCTTCTTCAGTGAGACGAGCAGCAGAATGTCCCGTTTGACAAACAGTCAATCCCCTATTCTCACCGCTAAAGAAACGAAGGAGCTGTCGCAGTCTCAGCGCATGTCTGCGAATCATTAGCAACGGCATGTCCAGTACTCCACTGAGAGGTTGTTGACAGAAGATGGACCGTCTGATGAGCGGAACACGTCCCTTCTTTAGAAAGCGGAATAACAAACGCTCTAACTTTATCGGGCATGGGACTACATTCAGGCAGTCATAGATGACGGAAGCGATGTACGCATTCGCCACCTCGACTCGACCATTCACGAACAGCTTCCTCTCTGCCAATTTTTGGGTGAGATCGACTATCCTGTTCGTCACCTCCCACCCGTGGTTGTCCACCTCGAGGTCTACAGCAGACCAGACCCCAAGCAGTTTAACCTGTCTTTCCGTCTAGCGCCCTACAAACTGTCGGTTGGTACGGGTCTGCCTCTCCGTCTGCCGATTTGCAGGCCCACCGACTTCTCTTGGATAAGCTTTGCCCCTATCAACGCTTCGTGGACAGTATTATGATGACACAGTCGTGTTAGCTGATACGAACATTCCACATCCTAAGACACACATATATACATATATATATATTATATATATATATATATATATATATATATATTATATATATATATATATGTATGTATATATATATATATATATTATATATATATATACATATATATATATATATATATATTTAGCGGTTCGGCAAAATGGACCGATAGAATAAGTACTGGGCTTACAAATAATAAGTCCCGGGGTTGATTTGCTCGACTAAAGGCGGTGCTCCAGCATGGCCGCAGTCAAATGACTGAAACAAGTGAAAGAGTTAAAAGTGTTTTTATATATATATATATATATATATGGCATCTGTATTTCTAATTATATTATTTCGGTTTGAAAAGTTTCAGTCAGCAGTTTATGATGATTGGCGGTGGAAGTGGTAGAGTTGAAATGAGAGAGTGGGGAGAGGGAGTGATAGAAGAGAGAGAGGGGAAAGAAGAGGAGGAGAGTTGATGTGTACGATTGTGAGTGTGAGTGTGTGTGTCTGTGTGTGTGATGCAATTAGATACACAACCCTGCCTAAGCTTTTCTTTAATTTGAAACTGAAGGGGATATCACATTAACGATTGCTTTAAATGACATAATTTTATTGTAAAGAAGTGAGTGAAAAGTTTAGCCGGAAAAAAATTCCAATATAATAATATAATATAATAATAATAATAATAATAATAGTAATAATAATATGATAATAATACTATTAATAATAAAATAATAATAATAATAATAATAATAATAATAATAATAATAATATAATATATAATATAATAATAATAAAATAATAATAATAATCATAATAATAATAATATTAATAATAATAATGATAATAATAATAATACTAATAATAATAATATTTAAAATAATAATGATAATAATAATAATAATAATAATAATAATAATAGTAATAATATATATAATAATAATACTATTAATAATAATAATAATAATAATATAATAATAATAATATTTAAAATAATAATGATAATGATAATAATAGACTAATAATAATAATAATAATAATAATAATAATAATAATAATTATTATTATTATTATTATTATTAGTATTATTATCATTATCATTATTATTATTAATATTATTATTATTATTATTATTATTATTATAATATGATAATTATTATTATTATTACTATTATTATTAATATTTGTATTATTATCATTATCATCATTATTATTATTATTATTATTATTATTTTTATTATTATTATTAATTATTATTATATTATTATTATTATTATTATTATTATTTGCCAATAGGGCCGGCATATGGGAGAAGATACAGTCGAAAATGCGGTGAGAGCTGGCAGAATCTTCAGTACGTCGAGCGAAATGCTTAGCGGTAATTCTTCTGCCGTTACCTCCTGAGTTCAAATTCCCCCGAGGTCGACTTTGCCTTCCATCCTTTCGGGGTCGATTAAAGAAGTACCAGTTACGCACGGTGGTCGATATAATCGACTTAATCCGTTTGTCTGTCTTTTTTTGTCCTCTCTGTGTTTAGCCCCTTGTGGGTAGTAAAGAAACAGGATACAGTATGGACAGTGGGGATTTCACGCAGAGACAACGAGTACACAGTTAAAAGATTAACAATGATATCTGACAAAAGAATATAACAATGAAATGTTGTAATAGGTGCAGGTAATCCCCTGGAGTTGGCTCAGGTACCCACACCCCAATCCTGAACCACTCGACGCTTCGAGAGCATCTGGGAAGGGCACTCTCCTCCCTTTCAAATTCACTAGCCCACAGTTACTTTACTAGAGTAGGTCCACTCACACGTACCATTTTCTCTGTTCATCCACCTTTTGGCAAATGTACTGGGAGGCAGCACTTCACTCTGCACCCTCATCTTCCTTTCCAAAGGAAATTTGAAAAAGTTGACCCGTGATTGGCCGTAGAGTAAATTCTCTGCCTTTAGTCCGTTTAACCTGGTCCGCAATACAGCCACTTTCGCTACTTGCTATTAGACAGAAGTAAATTGCCTGACCTTCCGGACTGATGGAAATCGGCTGATCGATCTTCACTACGGACTCGGCCGATAGATAGAAACTCCCTACACTTAATAACAGCTTTTCAACATAACTCCACAAGTCAGTAATGCAAGGACACTGGACGAGTGCGTGCAGAACGCTTTCATCGCTCTGCGCATACCTCGGGTAGGTCGATCAGACAGCAATTCCGTGCTTGTAGAGTTTATCTCGATCCGGCAGTGCCCCCCGATAGCACTGCAAAGCAAGGGACTTCTAGAAGTTATCCATTATCCCCGTCTTGAAAGTCCTCCTCAACAGACTGATTAGTTCAATTTTGTCAACGCCTAGCGTCTCTCCAAGTGCTTCATCGCACTTTCCCTCCACTAACCCTCCATAGAACTTCAGAGTGGATTTTCCACTGATCGCATTGCCCACCTGGTAGAGGACAGTGAGTGCCTAGCAACATTCCAGATGCCAGTAACACTTCCTCGGTCTCTTCTTGACCCACGACTGCAGCTTACTCAAGGAGATGAGATGTGGAAAAGCCTGTTTGACAAACGATGACCACACCTGTTCACCATTTACGCAGGATGTTTGGAGATGCCGCAGCCCCAGTGCATGTCTTCCACAGCATGCCCAGTGTTCCGGAAATCGGACAGCGAAAGCACAAAAACGAAAATGGGAAAAGGGAAAAGTAAAAACAGCATTTAAAAGTTCTCCTCGTTAGACCTTCAATTATAAGGCTAAAAAGATATCAAAAATTTAATCAAGAATAGACGGAATTTTTCTGTTCTTCAAAATATATTTATACTTGACCACGACTGAAAATGCCCGACCTAGAGTCCAATAGAGGATTAAGCATCTTAGATCTGAACAGGATATGCACTCTTTCAGCTAAATAAAGCTTATATTTATTCGATCCATTCACATAAGTTATGGATTCTCAATTACTTCCCATCCAGTCACATGTGGTGTTTCGTTTTCTTCCAAACTTAGCCACTTTCGTAGCTTTACTTTTGGCCTATGTCGGAAGGGGATTATGTGATTGGCATAACGACTTTAAAATTCACCTTAAATAAGCAAAAGATTAAAAGAATAAAAGATTGTGTGTGTGTGTGTGTACATGCATACAAAAATACACCCACATACGCACGGATATGTACATAAGCGCGCACACACACATATAGGCGTATGGATTATTGTTTCGGTAAGTTGTGTCCACGAGAAAGACACTTCCAGTGCTCTCATCTGAAAAGCACCAGCATTAACCAGGGGTTAACATTGCGACAGACTGGTATCCGGTGTGTTGTATCCTTGTGTGTTGAAATACGTTCGATACCGAGATATACTGGGGGCCTAATGAGCCTGTAGATCAGGCAGAGAATTTAGCTTAGAAAATGCTTTAATGTAGATATTCAGGCATGCGCAGTCAAGTGTTTGTGTAACGTTTATGGAGGAAAAGTCGATATGAATATGACAAAAAAAGAAACACCGTATTTTCCGGTGTATAAGCCGCTATTTTTTACCTGGGAAATATAGTGTGACGCTTAGAGAAAGGTGCGCCTAATGTGTGTAACTTTTTTTATAGTTCCAGGAGGAAAATAATTTGTGTATGGAGATCGAATGATTCCACTGATTTTTTTGGAGGAAGGGTCGGTCGATGAAAGACTATTGCTACAGGACATTGGTGCCTGGAAGAAAACAAAGCACATTTGTTTTGTTTTAACTTCAAGTTTTGATAATGTCTTTTTTTTATCCAATAAAGAATTTAATATTGACGGAAGCTGTTTGTTGCTGATTATAGTAAGATAAAATAAAAAAAATCAACAATACATCTCAAAGTTGAAGAATAAAACATTTTGAAAATACATACACATCAACAACAACAAAGCTAGCAGCGGTCACGTGGTTCCATAAGTCTTTATAAAACACCGGTAGGCTTTATGTGTGGATAAAATCAAAATTTTCCCCAAAATCCCAAGTGAACCTTCACAATACAATAATACAAACCTTAATAAGCCACCTCAATTGTATAATACTAAACTTAAGCCAACATTCTACAACCCTGTCTACGAGACGACAAATATTAGTTCCATTACAACCTCTCAATCCGATACTAATATAAATCCTAATTTAGATTCTCCCCACTAACAACAAACCAACCAACATCAACATTACTAATAGTAAACCCCAACCACTTGCAACTGTCGCGCTTCTGAAATATACGGTATGTGCCAATGATTACCCCATGCACCCACCAGGCAAGGGTGTATATTAATGGCACTGAGGATTTTCAATGTCTTTGTCGTGCTCATATGTATTCTTTCACTAATCCCGAATCTAAACTATTTCAATCTTTAGCAACACACATATACAACCTCAATTCAAAACAATGTCCAATACGCTCTATCGTGGTCCATAGTATGTGAAGCTCCCCTTTACAACACAAATATAGGTAAATGTATGTTATGTATAAAAGGGTCATTAACTATTCTTCGCCTCCACAACTCCTCACTGTTAAATTCTCTGACGTTATTTTTTATCGTAAGCATAAATACTGCTCGACATTCATGCACTTCCCTAATTCAAAATAATCAAAGCTGTAATGTAAAACAAGTGTCAACCTGACAATCGACAAGTGAACACATTCCAAATAGCAAATATATATGTGTGTGTCTATGTATACATATATATATATATATATATATAATATATATATATATATATATATATAATATATATATATATATATACAGATATATATATATATTATATATATATATATATATATATGAGCATATGCAATACATATGAAATATCCAAAGTTGCATTTACAAATACATAATATATACATACAAGCTCTTACATACATACATGCAAACAAACACACATATACGCACAATATATATACATATAAACTCCTACATTAATACACAGTATTAAAAACATTAAGTAGTCAGCATATATATATAGATACCTACAGAAATATAAATATATATAACACGCATCCCAAATTTATTCCAAGTATTATGATCAATCGATTTTTCATCCTCCTCTCAGCCTCCTAAATCTCTCCAACACACATCACAAATTTCTTCAAATTTTTGCTTTTCAACCGTCTCTACTCTCATTTGACCCTTCTCGGCTTCAAACAATAATTAAAAATCAAATACTAAGAAAAATACCGACCCGATTTTTTGGACTACTAACATTCTTAACCACTCCCTCGAACCTGAAATGTGTTCTTAAAAAAGACCCCACTTGTAATTTGAGATGGAATTGCTGTTTCATTAGTATACAAGCTAGAAGGGGATACTCCCTAAACATTCAGATGAATTACTTAATTATTCACATCGTTTACAATTAATCATACGTTATCTTCTAGCTTTGAGATTTTGATTATGTGATTGCTTACTTTTAGAATAACTTTGCATGGTTGTTGTGAAAGGGCTAATGTGTTCAGTTTCCACATAAAACAGGAAGAATATTTGGGCCCGACGTGGCCAGTGCCAATGCTAATGGGTTAACTGAAAATTACTGAAGTAAAAATAAAAGCATAAAAAAACATTTTAGGTAATTTGGGGACACAAATTTTTGAAGTCTTAAGGGTGGAGAACCTTTTAATCCCATCCTTAATGCCGTTGAGGAGACTGGACAATGGCCAATAGAAGGCCGATATAATATAATGAAAATCGTAACTTACCAATAAAGTGGTGTTAGTCTCTGTTCGTAAGAGGTACTGAATGTTTATATATATCTATATATATATATATGTGCGCATATATATATATTGCGTCATTTGTTTATTTACCATACATTTTTTCATTGAAGTAGCACACAATTATGCATATATATATATATGTGTGTGTGTGTGTGTGTGTGTGTAAATATAGATTGGCGTCTGTATTTCTCATTATATGAATCCGATATGAAAAGATTGCGTCAGCAGTCAAAGACGGGCGTTAATAGTGGAAGAGTGTAAATGAGAGAGGGGAAAGAAAGTGATAGAAAGAGAGATAGAGGGAGGGAGAAAGTTATTATTATTATTATTATTAATATTATTATTATAATTATTATTATTGGAATTTTTTTCCGGCTAGACTTTTCACTCACTTATTTACAATAAAATTATGTCATATAATGCAATCGTTAATGTGATATTCCCTTCACTTACTCAGTATACCCTCCTTCTTCCCCGACATTAGCATTCCAGCAGAAATGGAGAAATGAAAATTATGTCACTGTCTGGTGTTGCATGTGTGTATGTATGTGTGTGTGTGTATATGCGTAACTGCATGAGACTGTTTACATCCGCGTAACTGAAATTAACTTGAAATAATCTAAGTACTATTTTACAAATTGTGATATCTGTGTGTGTGTGTGTGTGTGTATGTATATATATATATATAACACGCACACACAGTTATCAGAATTATATAAACGTATATATTCATGTATTTGTATATGTATATATATATATATATATATATATAAGTAGGTGAATGAATTATCCTAGCATGGAAAATTCGTTTAACCGATACCTGGGTAGCAAATTCACGTCGGAAAACACAGTTGAAGTGACCTGTCAAGGGTAGAAACTCCGGGTTCTTGTGTGCAAATTTGTGTTATTTATATGAATAAATGAAAGAATGGAGTCGAACGAGGTTTTTACTCTCGACACATGTTTCGAAGACGGCATAATTTTAATTCCGAAGGAATAAATGGTGCATTATGCCATCTTCTCATCAGGAAAGATTAAGAGCCTCTTTCAGCCACAAGACGAACAAAATTTTTGATGATTGCCTACATGGTGACCACAGTGACAATGAGTGTTTTTTTTAAATAATCCGTTATAAGCAATGATTCAAAAATGGGTAGAAGGAGGGAGTAGTAAAAATAGGTAGGGGACAATATGTATGCTGTATGTATTATTATGTGCGGGTGTGTGCTTGTGTTAATGATTGCGAGTGATTGTGTATGTGTATGAGTGTGTATATAAATGCATTTGTGTCTGTGTGTGTATGTGTTATTGTGTGTGTGAGGTAGACAAACGTGAAATACACTTAGATGTAAGGTGTGAAATTTGTGTCTGTGTGTTTGATCGTGCGTGTTATAGAGAGGGATATATATATATATACATACGTCAAAGAAATTTAGTAGCTATGGAACATAAAATCGTTTAAAAGCGACATTAACCGGAAATGATTAAAATATTGTTATACGATCAGACGATAGATTTTTCATGTTTTAGAATCATCTCACTTTTGCTCGATAACTATTGATCATCGATCTCTTCCCAAATACAATGTCAAAAGCCAACATTAAAATGAAGTACATTTCTAAATTCATTGTTAGACCCTCCAGTGTTCACATTGTCATCCACCATTCTCTTCCTGAAGAATCTCTGAAGCTTAAGCTGGATGTGCTAGAAATAGCAGCCAAATATTTCCTCTGAGCAGACGATAGATTCATTTAACGATAGTGTCACTTCAGAAAATCAAGTTATCAATAACGATAATGATTTAAATGGTATATATAATGATTGACATGGAAGCAAACGATACAAATTCATTTAACAATAGTTCGTTTCAGAAAATTACGTTTGTGAAATAAAGTATATGATAGAGAAATTATAACAATTCTGAAGAGGAATTAAAGGTTTTAGCAGCTTTAAAGTAATGGGAAAAGAATTTTCGTTATCAAAGTAGCAATATTTTATACGAAAGAAGGATGACAGGCGAGGATTTTGTGGTGTGAAGGGTCTTCAAGTGTATATGTCCTGGTCTGTGTGTGTGTGTGTGTGTGTGTGTGTGTGTGTGTGTGTGTGTGTGTGTGTGTGTGTTTGTGCCTGTGTGTGTGTGATGCACTGAGATATATAACGATTATAATAATGGACACAATTATATTCCAAACTTCTATAGGCGCGGGAGTGGCTGTGTGGTAAGTAGCTTGCTTACCAACCACATTGTTCCGGGTTCAATCCCACTGCGTGGCACTTTGGGCGAGCGTCTTCTACTATAGCCTCGGGCCGACTAAAGCCTTGTGAGTGGATTTAGTAGACGGAAACTGAAAGAAGCCCGTTGTATATATGCATATATATATATTTCTATGTGTGTGTTTGTATGTCAGTGTTTGTCCCGCCCCGCCCCAACATTGCTTGATAACCGATGCTGGTGTGTTTATGTCCCTGTAAGTTAGCGGTTCGGCTAAAGAGACCGATAGAAGAAGTACTAGGCTTACATGAATAAGTCCTTGGGTCGATTTACTCGACAAAAGGCGGTGCTCCAGCACGGCCACATTCGAATCACTGAAACAAGTAAAAGAGTAAAAAAGAGAGAGAGAGAGCTCATCTGTACCCAAACCTTCAATAGTTTGATGTCCTATTTTCATAGGAGTGAGGGGAAGAGGGAGAGGAAAACATGCAGGGGCCACTAAACTGTTTACCGTATTTGTATCTGAGAAAGTCTCCAGTATTCTTGATGCCTTCTGCAAAAAGTGAAAGATAAAAAAGGAAATTGGAAAAAAAAACTAATTATCTTCCAGTATCTGTGTGTGTGTCTGTGTGCGTGTGTGTGTGTGTGTGTGTCTGTGTGTGATGCAATGAGATACATAACCATGCCTATAAGTTTCTTTAATATAAAACTGAAGTGAATATTAATGATAATATTAAATGATGATATTAATATTTTACATTCCACCGGTATCAGTATCTGAGTCTAAAGTTATAATTACTGCATACTGGTGGTACAGTTTTCAACCAGCAGGATGTAACCTGATGCTAATGCTTATAATATACATGCAGCAGAAAGGCGTGTCGTTCACAGGTTTAAAATAACTAAATTGCATTGTATATAAAATATGCTAAAAAGTAAGTTACTTCATGTGTAACATTTAATTCTTATTTTAATGTCTTTTACACAGGATAAAACCCGAAATAGTGAACTCGGAATTTTGGAACTAAGTGAAAGACAATGATTGTTTACCATAAAGATTTTCCCGTTTTGCCGGACCATTCGATGTGGTTTACCAGAGCCTGGATTGTAGTACAATGCTTGTAAGTTGCGTCCCATGATTTGATTTTCCTCTCCCTTTATATTATGTATATGTGTGTGTGAAAGTGTGTGTCTGCGTGTGTGTTTGTGTGTGTGAAAATAAGTAAATGTAAATGAATGTATATATGTGTGTATATATATATGTATATCGATATATGGAGAGACGTAATAGATAGAGAGATAGAAAGATAAAGATACAGACAATGATTGATAGAGAGATAGCTAGACAGACACATGATAGTTTGATAGATAGATTGATAGATAGATAGATAGATAGATAGATAGATAGATAGAAATATAAAGATAGATAGATAGATAGATAGATAGAAAGATGGAAAGATAGATATAGATAGTCATAGATAGACAGTGATAGATAGATAGATAGATAGAGATATATAGACATAGATAGATAGATAGATTGATTGATAGATAGATAGATAAATAGATACATAGATAGATAGATAGAAGGATAGATAGAGATAGATGGACATAGATAGATAGATAGATAGATATGTTTCTTTATTAGCCACACAGGGCTGCACACAGATAGAACAAATTACAAGGTAGAGCTTTTCTTTTGGGGGTAAAAAAAAGGGGGTTGGGTTTCGATCAAAAGGGATCGTAAAAGGAAAGAAAGAGGACAAAAAAGGGGAGGATTTTTTTAAAAAAGGGGGGAGAGGGAAAAAAATAAAAGGAAAGGGGAGAGGAAAAAAAGTTGATCAATAGGGATCGTAATCACAGAAATGTCAATATGAAGTGTAAAGAAAACGCTACGGAAAAGACCACGGTAACCTCGGTCAATGAAGTCACATGTTATATTTCTTTCTTTTATTTTTTTTTGCAAATAAGCAACTCTCTGTATTAATTTTTACGGTTCATAGAATCATAGTCAAGGTGGCTTCGTCATTCATACGTGCCATCCTTGCTACATTCACCCATCTTTTTTTAAAACATTCGCTAGACAAAATTTGCCTCTCTACTCTCACTTTCCTCTTCATGTGATACTTGAAGAATTTGATGAGAGATTGACCAGAGAGGAAAGTGTTTGTCTCCAATCCTTTCGGGTGCGTCCACCAGATACATTCTTTCGCCATAGCCACAAGTATGATAAAAATAGCTCTTCCTTCCCGTTTGAAGGAAGGAGGCGTGACGATATTAACGATAGACTCGGCTGATAAACCGACACGTCCCACACGTGACAGCAGTCGTTCGACATAAGCCCACTGGTCGGAAATTGCTGGACACTGAACGATTGCGTGCAGAGCGGTTTCGTCGCTCTGCCCGCATCTCGGGCAGGTCGGCCCCGTGTTTCTCGAGCCATGCCTATAGAGCTTATCCCGAACGGGTAGCGCTTCTCGGTAGCACCGCCAGGCCAGGGATCTCTAGAAGTTGTCCATAGGTCCCGGGCCGAAAGTCGTTTGAAACAGGCGGGTCAGGTATTCCTCGTCGACGCCCAGGTTTGCCACGAGATCGTCGTCGTACCTCCCCTCCACTAATGCCCTATAGAATTCTTTGGTTGTGTTGAAGTCACTCGAGGTCGACCTGGGACGGCAGAGTTGCTTGAGAGCAACGCGACACTCGCGGTGCCATTCGCCCTTCCTCTGCCTATTTTTGACCCACGACTGTTGTTCGGTCATGGAGACGAGTTGCGGGAATGCGTGCCTCACAAACGGTGACCACACCTGCTCACCGTCGTGAACATAGAGCCGGAGATGTGGCAGTCTCAGCGCGTGTCTGCGCATCATCAACCACGGCATGTCCAGCCCTTCTTTTAACGGGTGTTGGCAGCAAATGGATCGCCTGACCATCGGGAAGCATCCTTTCCACAAGAAGCGGAAGAGGATGCGTTCTAGTTTGGTGATGGTAGGGTCGGGACAAGGTACGACGGTCAGGCGGTAGTAGATGATGGACGCGATGTAGGCTTTCGCCACCTCCGCCCGACCTTTTAGGGACACTTTCCTCTCGGCCCATTGCTGGGCGAGAGTGACCACCCTACTCGTTATCTCGTTCCAGATAGATAGATAGATATGTAGATATATAGGTAGATAGATAGATAGAGATATAGATAGAAGATCGATTGATTGATCGATAGATAGATCATTTTCTATTGTTGCATCCTTTAAAATTTCAGGAACACAAACCATAGAGCTTCAATTCCCGTTCGCTGTCTTCGATGAGATCCGACAATTCTAATTTATGGCGTAGAATTTAAACCATGGCTGTAAACAATTCCTTACGTTTGTCATCCATTGGGCAGCGCCTATGCTGGGGCACTGCCTTAAAGTGTTTTAGTCGCACAAATCGACCCCAGTATTTGTTGTTAAGCCTGCTGCGTATTCTCGCGATCCCTTCCGCTGATTTGCCTACAGTTACGCAACTTTATACTTTTGATTTTTTTTTATTACTTACCAGAAAAATGAAAAACATGAATGCAATTATCGTCAGCGGCAGGCAATTCTGCATCAGACGTAAATGCTTTGAAAATGATGTGGTAAAAATGTGAAAAGTTTCAAGTGGTTGTAAGGAATTTAACAAGATACCGATCGGCCAAATTACTGGGACGTAAAAAACCGGAACCTCTTCCCAAGCGGTCATAGTGGATAAACTGAAACACATACACATATACATACACACGCTCACATATACATAGATATATACATATATGTAAAATATATATATATATATATACATATGATTGTGTGTGTGTGTGTATATATATAACAAAGTAAGTTTGGGGCTACTAATAAATATATATAATTGAAATATAGGATAACATTTTTACGAGGATTTATCAAGTAGTTATTGTGAAAAACCTCAGAAGGGATAACTTATTAATTATTCCCTATGAATATATTTATATATATTAAGGGCATTACTTATACATAAATGCCTCACGCTAGGAGGGTCTCTTGAAGTATAAACTACTATAATGCCCACATTGTACAAAACGCGAGGGAATGCAACTCTCAAAGCGAGCCTCCAGAAACAGACGTAGCTGAACATCATATGATTCCGTAATTAGTGCACAAAATCCACTTTTCACTCATCAGCGCAGCCTTTGTCAAGACATAAAAATTAACAGAAATCAACGTACCAGACGAACACTTGTATCCTGGCGTTTGATACAATGTGATTATTATATTCAGGCAGTCATAGTTGACGGAAGCGATGTACGCATTCGCCACCTCGACTCGACCCTTCACGAACAGCTTCCTCTCTGCCAATTTCTGGGTGAGATCGACTATCCTGTTCGTCACCTCCCACCCGTTGTTGTCCCACCTCGGGGTCTACAGCAGACCAGACCCCAAACAGTTTAACCTGTCTTTCACTTTAGCGCCCTACAAACTGTCGGTTGGTATGGGTCTGCCTCTCCATCTGCCGATTTGCAGGCCCACCGACTTCTCCTGGATAAGCTTTGCTCCTATCAACACTTCGTGGACAGTATTATGATGACGTGGTCCGTGTTAGCTGATACGAACATTCCACATCCTAAGACATATATATATATATTATATATATATATATATATATATATATATATATATATATATATATATTATATATATATAATGTTATCTGTATTTTAATTATATAATTCGATTTGAAATTTCAGTCAGCAGTTTATGATGATTGGCGGTGGAAGTGGAAGAGTTAAAATGAGAGAGGGGGTAGAGGGAGTGATAGAAGAAGGAGAGAGGGGAAAGAAGAGGAGGAGAGTTGATGTGTACGATTGTTCGTGTGTGTGTGTGTGTGTGTGTCTGTGTGTGATGTAATATATACATAACCCGCCTAAGCTTTCTTTAATATGAAACTGGAGGGAATATCACATTAACGATTGCATTAATGATATAATTTACTGTGAAGAAGTGAGTGAAATATTTAGCCGGAATAAATTTCCAATAACAATAATAATTATAATAATAATAATAAAAATAATAATAATAGTAATAATAAATAATAATAATAATAATAATAATAATAATAATAATAATAATAATAATAATAATAATAATTATTATATTATTATTATTATTATTATTATTATTATTATTATTAATTGAGAGAGCAGTGCATGCCATCAAAGTGACACTAGGGTAAAATATACGAAGCCCAGTATACCCATCATGACTCCCCGTCTGATAAGGGTACACCAGGCACATGCATCACAACCATAAATGCGAAACATGATGATCTCATATCAAGATAAAAAGCACATGACCTTTTAGGTGGGGACCAGTTAGAATTTTCTTCTGGTCGAGTAACCCATCCTGCTCAAAAGGTCCCTGAGTAAGAGTTGTTTACGGATTTTGAACGAAACACCCATGTTTCCAGAGGTGAATTATTCAAACCCCAAAGAATCCCTCTCAACACATGGCTATGATACTCCCCCACTACTTCTGCTTGTGATCAGAGATGCACATATCATCAGCCACTAAGGGACATGCTCAACTGGTTAACGTCGAGCAACTGACAAGCAAATCTGTGGTATTGAGCAGAATATTTGCTGGAGCCCATCCCCTATACCAAGAAGATGGGCTACATCTTCGTTCAACATCCTTCAACAACCCTTACTATTATTATTATTATTATTATTATTATTATTATTATTATTATTATTATTATTATTATTATTATTTGCCAATAGGGCCGGCATAGCGGTGAGATCTGGCAGAATCTTTAGTACGTCGGGCGAAATGCTAAGCGGTATTTCTTCTGCCGTTATCTTCGGAGTTCAATTTCCCCCGAGGTCGACTTTGCCTTTCATCCTTTCGGGGTCGATTAAAGAAGTACCAGTTACGCACTGTGATCGATATAATCGACTTAATCCGTTTGTCTGTCCTTGTTTGTCTTTTCTGTGTTTAGCCCCTTGTGGGTAGTAAAGAAACAGGATAAAGTAGACATGGACAGTGGAGATTTAACGCTGAGACAACGAGTACACAGTTAAAAGAATAACAATGATATTCGACAAAAGAATATAACAATGAAAGTTCGTAATAGGTGCAGGTAATCCCCTGGAGTTGGCTCAGGTACCCCCACCCCAATCCTGAACCACTCGACGCTTCGAGAGCATCTGGGAAGAACACTCTCCTTTCTTTCAAATTCACTAGCTCAAAAGCGTGTTATTAGAGTAAGTCCACTCACACGTACCATTTTCGCTATTCATCCACCTTTTGGCAAATGTACTGGGAGGCAGCACTTCACTCTGCACCCTCATCTTCTTTCCAAAGAAAATTTGAAAAAGTTGACGAGTGATTGGCCGTAGAGAAAAGTCTCTGCCTTTAGTCCTTTTAACCTGGTCCACAACACAGCCTCTTTCGCTACTGCTATTAGACATAAGTAAATTGCCTGACATTCCGGACTGATTGAGAGTGGATGATCGATCTTCACTACGGACTCGGCCGATAGATAGAACCACCGTACACGTGATAACAGCTGTTCAACATAACTCCACATGTCAGTCATGCAAGGACACTGGACGAGTGCGTGCAGAATGATTTCATAGCTCTGCGCACATGTCGGGTAGGTCGGTCAGACAGAACTTCCGTGCTTGTAGAGTTTATCTCGAACCGTCAGTGCCCCCCGACAGCACTGCATAACAAGGGACTTCTAGAAGTTATCCATCGTCCCCACTTGAAAGTCCTCCTCAACAGACTGGTTAGTTCAATTTTGTCAACGCCTAGCGTCTCTCCAAGTGCTTCATCGCACTTTCCCTCCACTAACCCTCCATAGAACTTCAGAGTGGATTTTCTACTGATCGCATTGCCCACCTGGTAGAGGACAGTGAGTGCCTAGCAACATTCCAGATGCCAGTAACCCTTCCTCGGTCTCTTCTTGACCCACGACTGCAGCTTACTCAAGGAGATGAGATGTGGAAAAGCCTGTTTGACAAACGATGACCACACCTGTTCACCATTTACGCAGAATGTTTGGAGGTGCCGCAGCCCCAGTGCATGTCTTCCACAGCATGCCCAGTGTTCCGGAAATCGGAAAGCGAAAGCACAAAAACGAAAATTTGAAAAGGGAAATAAAAACAGCATTTAAGAGTTCTCTTGTTAGACATTGAATTATGAGGCTAATAAAATATCAAAAATCTAATCAAGAATAGACGGAATTTTCAGTTCTTCAAAAATATTTATACTTGACAACGACTGAAAATTCCAGACCTAGAGTCCAATAGAGGATTAAGCATCTTAGATCTGAACAGGATATGCAACTTTCAGCTAAACAATGTTTATATTTATTCGATCCATTCACATAAGTTATGGATTCTCAATTACTTCCCATCCAGTCACATGTGGTGTTTCGTTTTCTTCCAAACTTAGCCACTTCGGAGCTTTACTTTTGGCCTATGTCGGAAGGGGATTATGTGATTGGCATAACGACTTTAAAATTCACCTTTAAATAAGCAAAAGAATAAAAGAATAAAAGATTGTGTGTGTGTGTGTGTACATGCATACAAAAATACACCCACATACGCACGGATATGTACATAAGCGCGCACACACACACACATAGGCGTATGGATTATTGTTTCGGTAAGTTGTGTCCACGAGAAAGACACTTCCAGTGCTCTCATCTGAAAAGCACCAGCATTAACCAGGGGTTAACATTGCGACAGACTGGTATCCGGTGTGTTGTATCCTTGTGTGTTGAAATACGTTCGATACCGAGATATACTGGGGGCCTAATGAGCCTGTAGATCAGGAAGAGAATTTAGCTTAGAAAATGCTTTAATATAGACATTTAGGCATGCGCAGTCAAGTGTTTGTGTAACGTTTATGGAGGAGGAAAAGTCGATATGAATATGACAAAAAAAGAAACATTTCCGTTTTGGTGTATAAGCCGCTATTTTTTACCTGGGAAATTTAGTGTGCCGCTTAGAGAAAGGTGCGCCTAATGTGTGTAACTTTTTTTATAGTTCCAGGAGGAAAATAATTTGTGTATGGAGATCGAATGATTCCACTGATTTTTTTGGAGGAAAGGTCGGTCGATGAAAGACTATTGCTACAGGGCATTGGTGCCTGGAAGAAAACAAATCACATTTGTTTTGTTTTAACTTCATGTTTTGATAATGTCTTTTTTTTTATCCAATAAAGAATTTAATATTGACGGAACGTGTTTGTTGCTGATTATAGTAAGATAAAATAAAAAAATCAACAATACATCTCAAAGTTGAAGAATAAAACATTTTGAAAATACATACACATCAACAACAACAAAGCTAGCAGCGGTCACGTGGTTCCATAAGTCTTTATAAAACACCGGTAGGCTTTATGTGTGGATAAAAACCAAAATTTTCCCCAAAACCCAAGCTAAACTTCACAATACAATAATACAAACATTAATAAGCCACCTCAATTGTATAATACTAATCTTAAGCCAACATTCTACAACCCTGTCTACGAGACGACAAATATTAGTTCCATTACAACCTCTCAATCCGATACTAATATAAATCCTAATTTAGATTCTCCCCACTAACAACAAACCAACCAACATCAACATTACTACTAGTAAGCCCCAACCACTTGCAACTGTCGCGCTTCTGAAATATATGGTATGCAGACACCTGTCTCCTCAAAAGCGTAATCTATAAGTGCCACGTGATTACCCCATGCACCCACCAGGCACTGAGGATTTTCAATGTCGTTGTCGTGCTCATATGTATTCTTTCACTAATCCCGAATCTCAACTATTTCAATCTTTAGCAACACACATATACAACCTCAATTCAAAACAATGTCCAACACGCTCTATCGTGGTCCATAGTATGTGAAGCTCCCCTCTACAACACAAATATAGGTAAATGTAGGTTATGTATAAAAGGGTTATTAACTATTCTTCGCCTCCACAAACTCCTCACTGTTAAATTCTCTGACGTTATTTTTTATCGTAAGCATAAATACTGCCCGACATTCATGCACTCCCTAATTCCAAATAAATAAAGCTGTAATGTAAAACAAGTGTCAACCTGACAATCGACAAGTGAACACATTCCAAATAGCAAATATGTGTGTGTGTGTCTATGTATACGTATATGTATGTATACATATATATATATATATACATATATATATATATATATATATATATATATATATATATAGATATATATATATATATATATATATATATATATATATATATATATATATATATATATATACAGATATATATATATATATATATAATATATATATATGAGCATATGCAATACATATGAAATATCCAAAATTGCATTTACAAATACATAATATATACATACAAGCTCTTACATACATACATGCAAAACACACACACATATACGCACAATATATATACATATAAACTCCTACATTTTACACAGTATTAAAAACATTAAGTAGTAGTCAGCATATATATAGATACCTACAGAAATATAAATATATATAACACGCATCCCAAATTTATTCCAAGTATTATGATCAATCGATTTTTCATCCTCCTCTCAGCCTCCTAAATCTCTCCAACACACATCACAAATTTCTTCAAATTTTTGCTTTTCAACCGTCTCTACTCTCATTTGACCCTTCTCGGCTTCAAACAATAATTAACAAAAGTCAAATACTAAGAAAAATACCGACCCGATTTTTGTACTACTAACATTCTTAACCACTCCCTCGTACCTGAAAAGTGTCCTTAAAAAATACCCCACGTAATTTGAGATGGAATTGCTGTTTCATTATTGTACCAGCTAGAAGGGGATACTCCTTCAACATTCAGATGAATTACTTATTTATTCACATCGTTTAAAATTAAACATACGTTATCTTCTAGCTTTGAGATTTTGATTATGTGATTGCTTACTTTTAGAATAACTTTGCATGGTGTTGTGAAAGGCTGATCTGTTCAGTTTCACAGAAACAGGAAGAATATTTGGGCCCGACGTGGCCAGTGCCAATGCTAATGGGTTAACTGAAAATTACTGAAGTAAAAATAAAAGCATAAAAAACATTTTAGGTAATTTGGGGACACAAACATATGAGGTCTTAACGGTGGAGACCCTTTTATCCCATCCTTAATGCTGTTGAGGAGACTGGACAATGGCCAATAGAAGGCCGATATAATATAATGAAAATCGTAAACTTACCAATAAAGTGCTGTTAGTCTCTCTCGTAAGAGGTAGTGAATGTGTATATATATATTGCGCAATATATATATTATTGCGTCATTTGTTTATTTACCAAAGATTTTTCATTGAAGTAGCAGAACACAACGCACACAATTATGCGTATATATATATATGAATGTGTGTGTGTGTATGTGTGAGTATGGTGTGTTGCGGGTGTGTATATGTGTATCATAGCAGATTATTGTGCCGGTGTGTAGGTTGCATCTGTTTATTCAAATTGAAGCAATGGCATGCAGCCGTATTTTACATTCCACCGGTATCAGTATCTGAGTCTAAGTTATAATTACTGCATACTGGTGGTACAGTTTTCAACCAGCAGGATGTAACCTGATGCTAATGTTATAATATACATGCAGCAGAAAGGCGTGTCGTTCACAGGTTTAAAATAACTAAATTGCATTGTATATAAAATATGCTAAAAAGTAAGTTACTTCATGTGTAACATTTAATTCTTATTTAATGTCTTTTACACAGGATAAAACCCGAAATAGTGAACTCGGAATTTTGGAACTAAGTGAAAGACAATGATTGTTTACCATAAAGATTTTCCCGTTTTGCCGGACCATTCGATGTGGTTTACCAGAGCCTGGATTGTAGTACAATGCTTGTAAGTTGCGTCCCATGATTTGATTTTCCTCTCCCTTATATTATGTATATGTGTGTGTGAAAGTGTGTGTCTGCGTGTGGTTTGTGTGTGTGAAAATAAGTAAATGTAAATGAATGTATATATGTGTGTCTATATATATATATGTATATCGATATATGGAGAGACGTAATAGATAGAGAGATAGAAAGATAAAGATACAGACAATGATTGATAGAGAGATAGCTAGACAGACACATGATAGTTTGATAGATAGATTGATAGATAGATAGATAGATAGATAGATAATAGATAGATAGATAGATAGATAGAAATATAAAGATAGATAGATAGATAGATAGATAGATAGATAGATAGATAGATAGATAGAAATATGGAAAGATAGAGATAGATAGTCATAGATAGACAGTGATAGATAGATAGATACATAGATAGAGATATATAGACATAGATAGATAGATA
>NW_021823907.1:10000-15000 GCF_006345805.1 Octopus sinensis | reverse complement strand
CCAAACTATTTTCTTTTTACTCTTCCGCTTCAGGAGAGCGTGAACAGGTTCCGGAAGCAACTATTACTTCCTGTTCTATTTCCACACATACACAAGAGAGGTCGACAGCTATAGATTGATAGATGAGAAAGATATAAGCTTTTGCACTATTACCCATCTAGTCAAAAGTTCACATTCTGTTGCTGAAACTTCATCATAGCCAGGGTGCTCTTAACCAAACATCCTCAGTGCAATTATTAATTAATATGATTTAGTTTCAGCTTAATTAACAGTCGTATGATCAAACAGTTTCAATCGTGAACACACGTCTTTGTATTGAATATTGCGCATTTAGGACTTCGTTATCTGATGTCGTCCTCATTTTTTAAAATCTTTAGTTCTTTATCGAACAGGTTGTCTAATGTGCTTATACGGCACTGGTCATAATACATTTGCATTATTGTCTTGATTGCACCCTTCTTGGAGATCTTCCTAGTGTGTTCTTCCGATTTCTCAGATACCACTCGACGACTGTAGAAGTCTATTTGTTGCCTGTGGACTTTGCATCATGTCCGGCTGCGAAATTTTTTCCCCACGAGAGTTCCGGACCGCAGTTATGAACTCATTTGCATGCAGCCAATCAGAGCTCTATATTCTAGTGTCTTAGAATTAAATACAATGATTTAATAGATCTATAATTACTACTAATAATATAATAGTACTCACATATTTTGGTGACTTTTTTTGTTTTTTTACAAAAGCTCATAAAATGAATAAAACTCGTTTTTCGCTGAAGACCACAGGAAAATGCACACGTGGGTCTCGGATGGCCAAAGACACATTACCCATACACACACACGTCCATAATTCGTATCAATGAATCGATATGTATTTATAAAACCTTCAAGCAGTTTCCGTACTTCTATATTCATCAAAAACATTATCCTTTCTTGCTATAGTAATCCAAACGTTGGCATTAACGTTTCGAGCCTACGCTCTTCAACAGAAAGATACACAGAGAGAAAAAAAAACACAGAAAGAAGGAGAGAAAAAAAATGCGTGCAGTAGCTAACGAATCAACATGGCGATCTATATATATATATATATATATATATATAATATATATATATATATATATATATATATATATATATATATTCCAAAGTTTGAGGTTGTGAAACCAACCAACTAAGGGATAATATCTATCCAATATACTGCTGGTAGAATACCCAATTATTAATACACAAGGGTTTTTTTATTGCATTGCAATTACATTATCGTGTGGTAATAAATGGGTGAGGGTAAAACGTTATTTTACCATTTATTTATAAAGCAATAAGAAAATGGAGGGGTTCAATAGGTGGTATTCATCGACTTTTAGACATTATATTATGTCAATTTATTTATTTACTAAAGTGACATTTTAATAATTACTAATATCCTTATATATTATAAATGTAAAGCATAATATGTTATACATGTATGTATGTTATTATAATTGTCATTTTAGTAAATAAATAAATAAATTGACATAATATAATGTCTAAAAGTTGTTGGATACCACCTATTGATCCACTCCATTTTCTTATTACTCTCTCTCTCTCTCTCTCTCTCTCTCTACATATATATATATATATATATATATATATATATATATATATATATATATATATATAGTCCACCATTCGTGTTTTCTATTTCTGTTTTTTATTTCTATTTTTGTTTCTTGTATTTATATTCGTGTGGCATCCTGTCTTTGTTTCGTATACATTCGATCCTCTTTCCAAGAAATCCAATGCCTGTGACTTGGTTTTTCCTTGGGGCTGGCCGGTTCGGAGTAATATCGAGATTAAACAGCCGAAATTACTAAGATGATCCGGTTCCCGACTGAAGATTAGCGGCTTCGAGTGACCCGTCTGTTTTTTTGTGCCGTCTCTTTGTGTGTTTTTGCGTTCTTGTCCCACTTTATAATTTATATTTTATATTTAATTTCTATACACACACATATATATATATATATATATATATGTATATATAATGTATAATATTACTTGCATTGTATATATGCTTGTGTTTCCGATTTACCACATCAACTTTCGTTATGGTATTCAAAATTCTCTAATCTATGTCAAATTTTAACAAATTTAACGTTTCCTTTCTCACAATCGTTCGAAGATAGGAAGCAAGAAACAAGGATAAATCATATGTGAAGATTCGGCTTGCATTAAATTATTCTTCTTTCAATATTAATATTAAAAATCTGCAGCCCCGTCTCTCGTTTAGTTCAATATTAAACACACGCGCGAGAGAGAGAGAGCACACACGCACACACATACACACGTATACGTACACACGCACAGAAAGACGCACACAGGCTCGAACGCACACACACATACACATACGCACACAAACATACACACACATACACACACTTGCACACATCATAAGCTGTTATATATAGTTCTTACGTTTAGCGAAATTCTTGAGACGATTTATTTTCAACATTCTAAACGCTTCATTATACAACTTAACAAAACATGTGTTTACGTGTGTGTGTGTGTGTGTGTGTGTGTGTGTGTGTGTGTGTATGTACTTCTACAAAACCTGTTGTATGTATGTATGTATGTATGTATGCATGCATGGATATATATAATATTTGTGTGGGTGTATATTCATATACATATATTTATCTATCTGTATACATACATATATATATAATATATATATATACACACACACATATGTGTGTGTATGTATGCATGTGTCTATGTATGTTTATGTCTATGTATGTACACAGACGCATGTATATACATGTGTGTATACATACATTCATATATACATGCATATGTATGTAAATATATATGCATATATATATATGTGTGTGTGTGTGTGTATGTGTGTGTGTGTGTGTGTATGCGTGCATGTACATAAAGAAAAACATGTGTGTGCGTGTGTACGTGTATTCACATACACATGTAAATGTACATACGCATGTACATTAATGTGTGTGTGTGCGTGTGTGTGTATGTGTGTGTATGTGTGTGTGTGTGTGTGTGTGTGTATGTGTGTGTGTGTGTATGTGTGTGTGTGTGTGTATGTGTGTGTGTGTGTGTGTGTGTGTGTGCTTGTATGTGTCAGTGTGGTGTGTTATACATATAAGCATAGAAATAATTAAGATATGATAGTATTTACATAACGAATATAACTTTATTAGCTCCAGTTAGCTGTATATCAGACAGGCGACCCTTCATTGCACATAAAAACTGTTTGTTTTTCTTTGAAGAACACCAGATATTAATCAGATAATCATTCTCTCCGACTTTACAACTTGGCACTTAAAATAACCAAATAAGCTTGATATCGATACATTTTTTTGATTACCTTTTTTATTCTTTGTTCTTATTTTCAGGTTTACGATTTATGTTCCGTCTCTTGATAAATATTGACGTTCTGTCGGAATTCCTGCTGTGTGTATATTGGTTTGTATATTGATTGCCGCCCACCGTTGCCAGACGGAAAGTTACAGATTTGTGTAGACGAAAAACTTTGCATACGATTAATGGTATTTGTTTCCCATCGTTTTTGTTGTTTTAGTTTACGTGGCCATTTACAGTGCCTCCGCGATTGGTGGAGATAGAGTGGCACCCACACGGGATGGGTTCAATCGGCTCCGACCAACGAATTGGCCATGTCCCTCACGAATGCAGACCACATCCGATGGTCGCTGCTGTCGAGGCTGTAATGGAGATTCACAAGGCTTGGGTCGGTCTGAGGCTATAGCAGAAGAGACTAGCCCAAGGTGCTATGCAGTGGGACTGAACCCGGTAGCATGTGGTTGAGAAGCAAAGTTTCTTACCACACAGCCACGCCTGCGCCTATCTTGAAGAATTTTCAAAATTTCTTTCCAGTTTCCGCTACACAAGCAACGTCTCATTTCTGAGAGTATTTTAATTTATTCTTCTTTGTCATACATTTTTATATTATCATTGAATTTGATTTTGATATTGAGAGGTTGTATGTCAAGGTTATGGGCACTGCTTCTTCCTCTTGACTAATCCTTTAAAACAAAACGAAGCCTTCTTGTGCAACCTTTTGAGGGGCGGGGCGGGGCAGAGACCAATCAAGTATGTAATGGAGAAAAATTATGTGTAATAACGGAACACAATGAACGTGTATAACTTCCTGTTCTTCTAAACCAATTGTGCAGAGATGACTTGAAGTTTCCTTTTCTCATTAAAACAACATCGAAAAACATATGGGGTGGGGGTATGAAGAAGGGGTGAAAGAGAGAAAGAATCTTCGACATTTAGTTACGGTGAAAGAGCTAGCGAAGGCCAAAGATGAAACGGGGAATATTGTATTTGACAGCTTACCCAAGGGGTTTGTGATTCGTATCTTAGCACTGCGGTTCATCAAAGTCAATTAGCTCTTTATGACACACATCCTGTAATAGCTATCTGATACCAAAGGCTTGTTATAGTTAGTACCAGCGCTGAAAGCAGTGGGAGCAATGGAATTTTGACGAATGTCTAATTAATGTTAAACTGCCGATCAGCATAATTTGCAGTAAGTTTGTCCTTGTTTTTGTTTTAGTTTTGTTGCTATCAATCCGTACCTGATTTACTTAAAGAATAAATAAAAAGACTTATCGGAAGATTTCTGTCGAACCAGATCTTCCAACAGAATATAAGAAAGTCAAAACAAAGCAATTTTTATGCGATGTTGATGAGGATGGTTATTTATTGAAGTCCAAGGGTGCTGGGGTACAGTTTTTCTTCGACTTCTTTTAAGGCGGGGTTCAGTAGATAATCTCGGGCACTTCTATGACACTACCTTCCTTGCACCTTCATACCAAGTGACCACCTCCTCTTTGTGATCATGACAAGAGTATCTATGCTCAAAGTATTGTGTTTTCAAGTATTGAACTGGGAGGATTGTTAGAATGTCGTACGGAATAATTTGTGGTATTTGGTTGCTTTTCTGCACTCCGTGTTCAAATACCACTGTGATCAACTTTAGTG
>NW_021823907.1:0-5000 GCF_006345805.1 Octopus sinensis | reverse complement strand
CATGTAATTAACTACGAATCTATATTTATACCTGCCCACCTGGCTTTATATCGACCTTTACTACCTAATTGCTTGCCTACCTAACTACATTCTTACCTATATACCTATCAACCTATTTTTATACCTCTCTGTCTACTGACTATATATAGATATATAGATATATATATATATATATATAATATATATATATATATATATATATATATATATATATAATATATATATATATATTGTTCCTCATTTTATATATATTGTTCCTCTTTTTCTCTCTCTTCTCTTCTCACGTGTCCGTTGGCCGACTGCTAGCTCTTTTGCGTTTGCCACATCGATATTCTTCCCTCTGCCGTAAGTAAACTGGAGCAACGTGAAATAAAGGGTCTTGCTCAAGAATACAACACGCAGCCCGGTCCAGGATTCGAACTCACAATCTCACGATCGTAAGCTCGACGCTCTAACCACTGAGCCATGCGACTTCACACTATGTATCTAATAGGGATATATATATATATATTGTATATATTATTTGCAAGTTCATATATGTGTGTGTGTATCCATATATGTGTGTGAGTGTGAGTGTGTGTGTGTGTGATGTGTGTGCGTGTGTGTGTGTAATGTGTGTGCGCGTGTGTGTGTATGCGTGTGTTTGGATATGGGTATGTATATGTCTGAAAACAAAGACATCAACGGTGGCGATGATAATAAAGATGGTTATTATGATAACGATTTCAACTCTGTTGAAACAGGGCCGACCTGAGGTTGTAGAATATTAACAGCAGCAACAACAACAACACAAACAAGACAAAATGAGAAAATATTTAGTAAATTCCACCAGCCATGACTACAACAACAAAGACAAATTAGAATCCTTTCACGATTTGAACCTAAAAACACCCCCACCAAAATCCAACACGGAATGAATAATAAAACCAATCTATAAGCTAATTATCGATTATGTTTTCATAAACCCTCTAAAATCCATTACTTTACCCTCTGTACATTATCTCGATAACCTAAACAGAAATATGACCAGACCACCACGCTGACTATTGCCGTTGTTGTTGATCTTGTTCGAAGCAGATCAGAGCTAAATGCGGTTCAGAAAAAAACAAAACAAAATGGCTTCTATCAATGGTATTGACACTTTACAAACGGAACAATATACAAAGGTGTAATATATCCATTTGTAACTGAAATATTTAGAGTGTGAAACATAGCATTAATTATAAAGCCACCAGCAGATGTTTTCACTGGATCTAGACACCGTCGTGTATATACTGTATGTATGTATGTATGTATGTATGTAAGTATGCATGTATACGAGTGTATGGTGGAGGAGGGGTAACAGAGGTGTTTCTATGGTGGGTGGGGCTGTTCAATCAAGAATGATATCACTGATGTTACGCTGGCTGTACATTTGGCTGTTGGTTAATAATGTGATTTAGAAATGATTATTATTTCGCCCTGTATCTATACAGATGTCTCTGGATAATTATGGCTATGAGTAACTGTACTTACTTATATATATATGTACTTACTTAATTATATATATATATATATATGAGTATTATATACATTCCAATATATATGTATATACATATATATACATATATATATATATATATGTGTGTGTATGTATGTACACACACCTAAACGCACACGTATATTTGTGAGTGCGTATATAAATATATTTCAGCATATACAGTCTGTCTGTAGACAGTCTATCTGAGAAATAGATAGATAGATAGATATTCATAAGTTTGTGTGTATGTGAACATATATATAGAGAGAAAGAGAGATAAATATATACCAACATATATATGTACATATATAAACACATACGTACGTATACATGTGTATATACACATGTATATACACATGCATATGTGTATATACATATGCATATATGTGTATATACATCCAGACATACACACAAATATGTATATATATATTTATATATGTACGTACACAGACGTATACATATTTACAAACATACTTAGGTATACGTTCACATGAATACATGTACACACACATAGGTACATACATGCATACAGATATATACACATGCATACATGTATACATACATGCATATAGGCTTCCATACATGCATTGATATATACATATATACATTCATTCTAACGGTCTCTCGTCTAGCCCCCAGCTTTTAAGAAATATCCAGTGAGATGAAACATAACGTCCGTAAGGGGAGTTCCCCTAAGGTTTGAACCCGAAAACAAATCAAGTCTAAAAAGTTAACGAGACAATAATAACAACAACAGCAGCAGCAACAACAACGGCAACAACAACAACATTACCTCTAAATTCTATAAAATTACTCGAATTTGTCACATGATGTATTTGTTCGTGTATGTTTTTGGTTATATATATTTCTTTATTACCCACATGGGGCTAAACATAGAGGGGACAAACAAGGACAGACAATGGTATTAAGTCGATTACATCGACCCCAGTGCGTAACTGGTACTTAATTTATCGACCCCGGAAGGATGAATGGCAAAGTCAACCTCGGCGGAATTTGAACTCAGAACGTAGCGGCAGACTAAATACGGCTACGCATTTCGCCCGACGTGCTAACGTTTCTGCCAGCTCGCCGCCTTTGTTTTGGGTCATATATATTTCTTTATTGCCCACAAGGGGCTAAACATAGAGGGGACAAACAAAGACAGACAAAGGGATTAAGTCGATTACATCGACCCCAGTGCGTCAACGATACTTAATTTATCGACTCCGAAAGGTTGAAAGGCAAAGTCGACATCGGCAGAATTTGAACTCAGCGCTTAACGGTAGACGAAATACCGCAAAGCATTTCACCCGGTGCGCTAACGTTTCTGCCAGCTCGCCGCCTTTGTTTTTCGTCATATAAGCATACGAATTTCCCTGTATGCATGACTATGTTTATGTTATATATATATGTATATGTATATATACATATATAAGATCCAGACATCGAAGTATAGGAAGGAAGTTAGTGTCAAGCAATCCGTAGTAAATATAAACAGCAACTTTCAGAGACAATAGTGGTTTATTGAGACGGTGGGTTGTGAATGTTTTTCGTATCCACGAACGATAAACTGTAAAAACGTTTTTTTTTTTTTTTCATATTTCTCTGTAGACAACCAGGGTTGCTGGGTATGCAAATGAGAATACAAGAGTTAAGGAATGGAGTAGTTAAGATCCGGAATACATGTTTCAGAGCGAGTGGAACCTCAGAAGTAGTAAATATTACTTACTGTTCGTTGGGTTTGCAATTAATGAGAGAGACGGAAATCACCTGAGGAGACACATCTACAACGAGAGATACACCCAAACCAGTTGTGAAGAATGCCACCCGTGAATGATCGATGCTAGATAGGTCGAAACGATTGTAATAATTAATAAATATTCTTGCATTTTCCACCTTCCTTCTCTCACATTAATTATGTCAGTATATATAGATATATAGATATAGATATAGAGATACATTTCCATCTCTCTCTTTCCCTACTCGTTATAGATGGAGTTTATATGATATATATATTATATATATATAGATATAATCTTCATAGAAATAATTATATATATATTCTTATATATGTGTGTAATTTTTGAATACACCACAAACATGCATACATCAGAAACATATTCTCTATAGGTGTATGTGTATTATATATATATATATATATATATATATTATATTATATATATTATATATATATATATATCTATATATATATATATATACTAATATATCCATATATAATATACATACATATCATATATATACACATACATACATATATCTATGTATGTGTATATATATATATAATATATACATACATATATATATGCATACATATACATATATAAATATATATGTATATATCTATATATATATATATATATATATATAATAATAATAGATATATATGCATATTACTTACGTACATACACACACACACACACACGGCGCGAAGGGCTTTCAGCTTCCATATTCCAGATTTTGTTAGGCCCGAGAATATAGTAGAAGAAGCTTATCCAAGTTGCCACGCAGTGGAACTGACCCCGGAACCTTGTGGTTGGGAAACAAACTTCCTACCGCACGGCCACGCTGCTATTTAACCGCTTTCATAATTTATCACTTTTAAAAGTTTTACGAAACGCGACGATATGGTGCTATGCCCTTCATTTCGATTTTGATACGATTTTGAAAATCTCCTGGGGTTTTTTTTTGTTTGCTACTTCTTCTTTTGTTTGTTTTTTCCGTGGAAATTATGACTGAAATCAATATCAGTTGAGATACAGGCTGGTTGGTTGGTTGGTTGAAACTGGTCACGAGGTCAGAGTATCACGTGGTTGTAGGACTGATAGCATCGCAACCGTCTTTCTGAATTCTCATCTACGAACGACTGTGATAAACCACCACTACCACCTACCGTCACCATCACCACCACCGCAATTATTATTATTATTATCATTATTATTATTATTATTATTATTATATTATACTATTATTATTAATATTATTATTATATTATTAATATTATTATTATTATTATTATTATTATATTATTATGATTTAATATTTATTATTATTAATATTATTATTATCTATTATTATATTATTATTATATTATTATTATTAATATTATTATTATTATTATTATTATATTTATTATCATTATTATTATTATATTATATTTATTATCATTATTATTATTATTATTATTATTAATATTATTATCATTATTATTATTCTTATTAATATTATTATTATTATTATTATTATTATTATTATTAATATTATTATTATTATTATTGTTATTATTATTATTAATATTATTATTATTATTATTAGTAGTAGTAGTAGTAGTAGTAGTAGTAGTAGTAGTAGTAGTAGTAGTAGTAGTAGTAGTAAGGTATCTGAATTACATTTTGCTACTCGTGTCACGTTAAGACGTTAAGATATGGATTTGAATGAAGTAGGACAGCTATTTCTAGCATTT
>NW_021823906.1:0-15000 GCF_006345805.1 Octopus sinensis | reverse complement strand
CGGTGATTCGTCTGTCACCCCCCTTTTACAACTCTCACAGCCCACCACCAACGCCGCCATCTTTATATGAGAGAGACAGAACTAACCATCCACTTCCGACTGGACAAATACAACAGAGCTCGACTTTTGCCTTTCATCCATTCGGGGTCGATAATATAAAGTATCAGTCAAGTATTAGGGTCGATGTAATCGACAAGTCCTACCCCCACAATATTTGAGGATATGTACCTATGATAGACCGAACTATTTCTTAAAAAGGTGATTAGCTGGCAGAATCGTTAGTCGACTAGTACTCCCTTCCCCCAACATTGCAGGCCTTGTGCCTAGGAAGGATTAGGCCTTTCAACCGTCTTTACATTCTGAGTTCAAATTCCACCGAGGTCGACTTAACCTTTCATTCTTTTGGGTTCGATAAATTAAGTACCAGTGACACACCGAGGTCGATATAATCGACAACTCGCCTCCCACAAAATTTCATGCCTCGTGCTTTTAATAGAAAGGAGTGTTATAATAATAATAATAATAATAATAATAATAATAATAATAATAATATTATTATTATTATTATTATTATTATTATTATTATTATTATTATTATTATTTAGCTTTAAGTTCATTAGCTTCCCCGCCCTTCTGGAGTACTCCTCAATTTTCGTTTTCATTTCTATAGTTAGTACTCTGTCAGATTTTAATACACCAAGATACTTATAACTTTATCCTCCTTTCAATGATTTTAATGCCTGGACATCTATTAATTGGATGCCTTCGCTGTTGACAACATGTCTCCTTCTCATGACTAATATTGCACACTTATCTATGCTAAATTCCAAGCCTGTGTCTTTGCTGAAGAGTCTTACAGTCTGTATTAAGTAATCTACCTCTATATCATTCTTACTAAAAAGCTTCAGATCATCCTTAATATTTCTAAATTGATATACTGCCTTTGCCTTCCTTAATACTAAACTGAGGGTGATCAAACATAAGACAAATATTAAAGGGAACAGCGAGTTCCCCTGGAAAATTCCTCTTTTGATATTAACTTTCCCTAAGAGTGTGTCACTTGAGTAGAGACCGGCTTTCCATTTCTTCATGCGACTGCTAATTCTCTTATGCTCTCTGCAATACTGAATATACTCAAACATTCATTTATCCATGAGTGTGGGATCATGTCATAGGCTTTCCTATAATCTATTCATGCTATTGTTAGATTTTTCTTTCTAGCTTTTACTTCATTTAGAACTGCTTCGTCTATATATAATAGATCATGTGTTCCTCTAGCCTTCTTCCGGCAACCTTTCTGGTCTTCTGGCAGTAAATTCTGGTTGTCAAGATGCTCGTAAATGCTTTCTGAAAGCATTCCTGTTAACAGTTTCCACACTAATGTTAAGCAAGTGATTGGTCTACAGTTTCTAGCTGTATTACCCTTGTTTTTATCTTTCATAATGAGTATTGTTCTCCCTCTAGTCATCCAATCTAGTATTATTCTTCCATTAAGGCAATCCCAAAGTTGTTCCATCAACCTCCCATGTAAACTACTAAATTTCTTTAGCTGTTACCCTTGAACTAAATATGGTCCTGGGCTCTTCCAATTCAGCATTTTCCCTAACACTTTACTCATTAATGCACTAGTTAGTCTTAAAGTTGTCTGCTTCTCACTCACTATTTCTTCCCTCACTTTCTTTAACCAGACTGCATCTCCATTATGATTGACTTGCCTATCCCAAATATTACCCCAGAACTTTCTAGTTTCCTCTACATTAAGTTTCTCATCTTCTTTGACGAAATATCTTTTCTCAAGGGACGTTTTGAGTCTTGTGTTTCCTAACCTGTTCAGTTTCCATTCTTCTATTCTACTCAGATCTTGTCCTAAAATCTTCACTTTATTTCGTAGTCTCCTTTTCTACATTTTTACTCTTTTTTAATCTTCCCCTAGTGACTATTACTTCTCTGGCAAATGATCAATAACTTAGTGTCTCCTATATTTTTAGTATCTATCCTACTGATAACAGAATCTACTTTCCTAATCATTTCTAACAGGTTCCTTCTGATGATGCCTTTTAATGCTGCTAAGGTTTTACTTACTTTTTTACTCATTACTTCCTGCAACCACTTAAATCGCTGGTGCCGGTTGTCCCTTCCTTATTGGTAGCGCTAATTTTTATTTTTTTCCTTTAGGTTCTTCTTTGGTTTGAGATGTATCTCTTATGCTGTTTGTCTTTCCCACTGCCTGCTCTTTCTTTTCCAGTTCTCTTGTGATCTCTTCTACTTCCAATCCTGTCATCCACTTTCTTCTCCTAAGAGCATTAGCTTGATCTACTAATCTCTGCTCAGTCACTTTAAACATAACCGTCCCTACCCAAAGTGTTAACATCCGCCGTTTTCTATAGCCCCTTCTTTTAGGTTCACTTTCTAAATAGTACTGCATCACTATCCTGTTTTCTTCACTGGTCCACTTCCTCCTGCTTACTATTATTATTGTTGTTGTATTATTATTATTATTATTATTATTATTATTATTATTATTATTATTATTATTATTATTATTATTATTATTATTATTATTATTATTGTTGTTGTATTATTATTATTATATTATCATCACCATTATATTATTATTATTATTATTATTATTATTATTATTATTATTATTATTGTTGTTGTTGTTGTTATTATTATTATCATCACCATTATTATTATTATTATTATTATTATTATTATTATTATTATCATCATCATCACCATTATTATTATTATTATTATTATTATTATTATTATTATTATTATTATTATTATTATCATCATCATCACCATTATTATTATTATTATTATTATTATTATTATTATATTATTATTATCATCACCATTATTATTATTATTATTATTATTATTATTATTATTATTATTATTATTATATTATTATCATTATTACTATCATCGTCATCATGATCCTCATCATCATTATTATTTTTATTATTATTACCATCATATTAAGGCGACGAGTAGGCAGAATCGTTAGCACGCTAGGCAAAATTCTTAGCGGCCTCTCGTCTGTCTTCGTGTTCTGAGTTCAAATTCTGCGGAGGACGACTTTGCCATTCATCCTTACAGGGTGACACACTAGGGTCGATCTAACCGACTAGTCCCCCCACCCACAAAATTTCAGGCCTTGTGCCTTTAGTAGAAAGGATATTGTTATTATTATGTAAGAATATGATTATCTTGAAAAATAGAAGTGAATAATGATGACAACGGTGACGGCTGCGGCGGCAGCAGAGGCGGCGACGCCGGTGATGTGATGGTGATGAGGGTTATGGCAGGGCGGATGGTGAGGGAATGGATGATACCAAAAAAAAATTTAAATCGATCAAATTGACTATTGACCTTGATTTTGTTCAGGAAGGTTATAGCTCCAATCTGATAGCCTTCAGTCATTCACTCACCCTCCTTCTGCTCCTCCTCCCCCTCCTCCCCTCCTCCTCCTCCTCCTACTACTACTACTCCCTTTCTTCTTTGTCTTCTCTTCGTTCCTGTTCTCGTTGTTCTTCCTGTTGTTTGCAGTCGTTTTGTCTTCCTTCTTTTATTCATGCTGCCATTTTTTAATGCTTTATGTTTCTGTTGTTGTTGTTATTTTTGCTACTACTGTTGTTCTGATCGACAGTTGCCAAAATAAATAGGGACGAAAAATGACGAAGAAAAAGAAGAAGAGGAGGAGGCTGTGGAGGAGGCGGGAGGAGGAGGTGGGGTGGTGGTGGTGGTGCTTGTGGTGCTTATGGTGGTGGAGGAGGAGAGAAGAAAGACGAAAAGGAGAAGATGAAGAATAAAAAGAAGAGGAGCAGCAGCAGGAATGGAGAAGAGGAAAGTATGAAGAAGACGATGAAGAGGAAGAGGAGGAGAGGAAAAGGAGGAGGAGGAAGAGGAAGAGGAGGAGGAGGAGGAGGAGGAGGAGGAAGAGGAAGAGAAGGAGGAAGAGGAAGAGGAAGATGAAGAGGAGGTGGAGGAAGAGGAAGAGGGGCGGAGGAAGAGGAAGGGAAGGAGGAGGAAGAAGAGGAAGAGGAGGTGGAGGAAGAGGTAGAGGGGCGGAGGAAGAGGAAGGGAAGGAGGAGGAAGAAGAGGAGGAGGAGGAAGAAGAAGAGGAGGAGGAGGGGGAAGAAGGAGAAGAGGAGGGGAAGAAGGAGAAGAGGAGGGGAAGAGGAAGGGGAGGAGGAGAAGGAGGAGGAAGAGGAGGAGAAGGAGGAGGAAGAGGAGGAGGAGGGGAGGAAGAGGAAGAAGAAGGGAGGAGGCGGAGGAGGAGGAAGTGAAGGAGGAGGCGGAGGAGGAAGTGAAAGAGGATGGGGAGGAATAGCAGCAGGAGGAGGAAGAGCAGGAAGGGGAAGTGAAGGAGGAGGAAGTGAAGGAGAAGGAAGTGAAGGAGGAGGAAGTGAAGAAGGAGGAAGAGGGGAGCAGGAAGAGGAAGTGAAGGAGGATAGGGAGGAAGAGCAGCAGGAGGAGGAAGAGCAGGAAGAGGAAGTGAAGGAGGATGAAGAGCAGGAGGAGGAAGTGAAGGAGGAGGAAGTGAAGGAGGAGGAACAGGAGGAGGAGGAGGAGGAGAAGAAGAAGAAGAAGAAGAAGAAGGAAGCTTGGAGTGATGGTGGCTACGGTGGTAGTGATGATGGTAATGATACTGATGATGATGATGCTAATGGTGAAAGAGATTGCTGTTACTGATGTAGTTACTGGAGGTGGTAGTGGCGTAGATGCTGTTGTTGTTATAGCTGTTCTTGGTGCAGTTGTTAGTGTTTCCTTTATTATAGTTGTTGTTGCTTTACTACTGTTGTTGTTGTTGTTGTTGTTGTTGTTGTTGTTGTCGTGTAGATCCAGGACTGCTATGATTCATGACATCTATTAATAAATGAACTCAAAACTGGTTAATCACATCAGTCGCTCCTCATGCTTTTAGGTTTAGCGTATCGAGATCTACGTCATCCAAAATGTCTTACTATCTTGTGATGTCCAAATGTAATTTCAGGAATATTTAGTTGTTATTTCTAGCGGATGAAATGACTACGTAGGCGCTGCCTAGCTGGCTCATATATTTAGTATACACACACATAAAATATATACATGAATGTATGTATGCATGTATTTATGCATGTATGTATGAATGTATTTATATACACATTTATACATAAATGTATTACATACATAAATATAGATAGATAGAAAGACAGACAGACAGACAGAGCTTTTCTGAATCGAATATTAAAAATCTGTTTTAGATGTTATACCACTTTATTTATTTATTCCTTTCTTTCTTTCTTTATCTCTGTCTCTCTCTCTTTCTTCTTTCCTCTCTTTCTCTCTTTCTCTCTGTCTTCCTTCCTGTCTTTTTCTTTTCTATTTTTGATATCAATCAGTAAAAATGTGATACGTGATATTATCTAACGAAAAATAGGTTATTGAAACATCACATACACACAGAGACACACACACACATTCGCACAAATACGCACATACATGCACATATAAAGAGAAAGATATATGCATCTATGTGTATATGTGTGTGTGTGTATACATACACATATATTGTATATGTATACGCACACACGCACACACACATATATACACACTCACGCAAGCACATATATCTATATGTGCGTATATACACACACACAAATGTAGACGTATGTAAATATCTGTGTATATATATATATATATACATATATATATATATATACGCATACATATATATATATATATATACATAAACACATGCATACACACATACACACGCATGTACCACACATGTACATACCTATATAGAAAGGAAGAGGGAAGGAGTGAGAAAGAGGGGGGGGGCAGAGAGACAGAGAGCAACTTTGCCATTCTTCTCTCCGATGTTTATTTGCCCAATTTTTATTCTATAGAAATGTCAGGTCGGTACTTTCCTTTGAAGATTCTGAAATTCTAGCCGAATATCTCAATCTTGAAGTTCTTCATCAACAAGTGCATCGTTGTCGTCGTCGTCGTCATCATCATCATCATCATCATCATCATCATCATCATCATCATCATCATCATCATCATCATCATCATCATCATCATCCTCATCATCATCATCGTCATCATCATCATCATCATCATCATCATCATCATCATCATCATCATCATCGTCGTCATCATCGTCATTATCATCATTTATTATTCTTGTTATATTGTTACTGTTGCTGTTGTTGCTTTTTTTGTACTATATAGTTTGTCAAACAAATTGCCTTGCGGTAATACAGTCCACTCTTCACACTTTGGTTTTCAAATCCCGTCGAAATCAACATTCACCCTTTCCTCCTTCTAAGGGTCGATAAACTAATGAAACAGTCAATCACTAGGGTTGTTTTCATCGATTGTTTACTCCCACACTATCCCATTAATTTATGGTTTGGTGCCCCTCCCCTTCGAAAGGATTGGTGTTATTATTTGATATATTGTTAAAGATGTCAAGCTGGCTGAATCGTTAGCGCGCCGAGCAAAAAGCTTAGCGGCGTTTCGTCCGTCCTTACGTTTTGAATTCAAAATATGCCGAGGTTGACTTTGCCTTTCATTCTTTCGGGATCAATAAAATAAGGAGCAACCAAGGAAACAGCTGGTAGAGTAGTGCTTAAGAAAGACTTACATTTAAATTTTGGCACAGGGCAAGAAATTTCGAGAGAAGGGGTAAGTCGATTATATTGACTCCAGTGCTCAACTACTGCTTATTTTATTGACCCCGAAAGGATAAAAAGCAAAGTCGACCTTGATGGTATTTGAACTCAGAACGTAAAGATGGCTGAAATGCCCCTAAGCATTTTGTCGGGTGTGCTAACGATTCTGCCAGCCTGCCGCCTTACAATGACACGAATATTACGAGCATGAAATACAGCCGGACTAATGCGTGAGATGGGGGGGGGGGAACTTGTTCACATTTATCAAATTTCAAATCACCCTAAAACACATATGAAAATTTCAAAAACACACTGGCCCCGTTTCCTTCATGCTGATCCGGATCATGTGGTATATAAGTATTGATTTGGAAGGGAATGGATTTAGGAGTAATCTCGATCTTCCAAAATTCGGGTTGTAGGTCGCTGGTTCTAGTCGTGAACAGCGATATTAATAGCTGTAGAGTTTTTATATAGGTTATCGCTTATACCTCGAGAGGACGGTTTTCTTCAAATATTTATAGGCTTTCCTAGAAGCATCTAACTCGTTAATGTTAGTGGGCAACTGCAGTGGCATCATAAACGCACGCAGGGGTTGTGATGAAGTACACAGCAGGAGACGCAAGTGCAAAAGTTTCAAAAACATGCAATAGGATTGCGAACATTTTGACAAGCAGTGTGAATCTGACCAAACCACAACGGATCGTCCACACCGTATATAGACGGAGCACACTTTTTGGGTAGTATGCTATACAGATCATAAATTCGAGATGTATACAGGTAACTTAGACAAGGTTAATGAACAAGGTCTCATGTACAAGAAACAGACTAGATCTTTCCCGGAAGTGAAGATTTCAGGTAAAAGATAGTAAATTAATTACGCAGGAATTGGTGGAGACAATTATCATCATCATTAATAGAGAAAGGGCGTCGGTTTTACTGAAATCAAACAGAATGTGGCATTGTATTTAGCAAAGAAGTAACAAAAGAAGACAACAGATTAGAACAGTGCTACTCAAGTCGCCGGGTATGTCTACAGTTGCCGGGTATGCCTGTGCGCGATCCCCCTCCTGCTGGTTGCTCCTGCTTGCTTCCATTAAAGAAACAAAAAAAATGATAATTTATGAGATGTATGCAGAACAGCGATAATCCAAATAGTAACGTACCTATTCATTCTCCCTACTATCTGGTAGATTCGAACGCGTATATCTGAGAGTTGTTATTTTCCGTCATCGGAGAACCATTCCTCCTTTAAACGGCATGTGTTCATAACATGCAACTCACTGGTGTAAGGGGGATTTGAGATACCGCTGTTTTTCCACCTTATTGTGTGCCCCGTTAGTCAAAGCCACCTCAAGTGTTCCAGTTGATCCGAACAACGGAACAGCCTGCTCGTGAAATTGTACAACTCATTTTTGCCAGCTGAGTGGACTGAGGCAACGAAAAATCAAACGCCTTGCTCAAGGAAACAACGCGCCTTCGGGTATCAAACTCACGACTTTATGGTATCAAAACAAACGCCCTAACCACTTCGCCACGCGCCTTCATGACGTGTATTCATAACAAACGATTTACAGGTGTAAGAAGACTCTCAGACATCACGGTGTTGTTGAACTAAAAACATATTTTAACTCAGCTTAGTAAATTTCTGTTTTAATTGGTCACCGATCTTTAAGTATCAGTCAGTGCAATAATAAAATGATTGGGCAAATCCTATTCTCGTTATAGCAAAAGAATAACAACAAACTGTTTAATAAAGGTACAAAGAAACAGATATTCTAATTAGTATATTTTGATAGTGTTTATAATAGGCTTTTAATTGGTGTTGCGTAAAGGAGGTGGGTTTCACATTTACTATGTTTTGATAGGGGTTACGTTAAACACTTGATAGAGGCGGACAGGTGGTGACAGCCCTTCTTAATTACGTTTAATATAGCAGCTTTAATTAGTGTTGACTCAGCAATTACTGCTAGCGTCCCACATTTTGTTAACCAGTGAATATAGGTGGTAGTAGTAGTAGTAGTAGTAGTAGTAGTAGTAGTAGTAGTAGTTGCTGTTGTTATTGTTGTTGAAGAAGAAGAAGAAGAAGAAGAAGAAGAAGAAGAAGAAGAAGAAGAAGAAGAAGAAGAAGAAGAAGAAGAAGAAGAAGAAGAAGAAGAAGAAGAAGAAGAAAAATAGTTTCAAATTTTGGCACACTGCCAGCGATGTTAAGGTGACGCGCCTCTGTCACCAATAGATAACTTGATTTATAGTAGATGTTGCTTAGAAAAAACCCAGAAGAGATGACGTAAATATGGCGGCTAAAAACAAGCCCAAACCAATTTGCCGCTACCTCGTCCTGCCATTCATTGTTGTAAACGTGACCCCGTTGAATAAAGAATATGAAGTTGAATAAAGAATATTACACAAATATCAGCATGTTTCTTTTCACTTATCCCTCACCCCACCTTTCGGAAAGTTTTACAGATTTTTACAGTTCCAGTGTAATCTTCGAATTTGGTTTCTCCTTCCTGTTTTCGAGAAGCCTAATTTTTCTAGATTAGTATTTAGGCAATGTGTTACATATCCCAGGGCCCCAATAATTACCTGAACTTGTAATCTGGATAGATAAACTGTAGATTTCTCAATAGTTCAGCATAGGTGTTCTCTTTTCCACTGATCTTCAGCTTTATGTTAACATCCGCTGGGCAGCTAATTTCCACAACTGTGCACAATTTCTCTTCTCAAGCCAAATCATTATATTAGGTCTGTTGTGCTTACATTTTATTGAGGTCTTCATTGGGACATTCCACCAGTAGTCCTTTTTATTATGAGTGGCTATGGCTTCTATCATATTGTGGGTTCTTATTTCTTTGTCCTTGGGGGTTATCCTTCCGACGGAGTGTCCTAGCTACAACGTCATGTCTCATCGGTTGATAATACCGTGATGATATTTTTGGGCAACTGCTTATGATGTAGGGGATATTTTCGGTGTTAACTTTACAAACTCTGCATCGGTTGTCACATTTTACTGCTTTTCCTGCATCTCTATCCCTTTTGTGCATCAGGTATTTGGTTGATATTTCCTGTTCTTATATTGCAAACGCACACCATTCAAAGTGGGAGGTAGTAATCCGGCTATTGGTCCATGATAGACTGCTCATCTTTGGGCATATATTTTAGGTTGTCAAACAAGGAATGTTGCTCAAGGAGCTACTTTTCAAGTTCTGTTGTCATCAGCCTCATGTATGCGAATCTGGTCACTTCGAGACACGATGGTTAAAAGATGTTGCCGAAGGGATATGGTACGACATTTAAAGGCATTTTAGATCGATCTTAAGCCTCTGCCGCCTTGTTTTCGTTTTAGGTAGAGGTGGTCTACGTCACTGTTTATGTAGAAATTTCGTGTGCTTGCCAGTATTTTTCGAGTTTTCACATCGATAGCTTGGATCTCATCAAGCGTCCAATGAAGAAGGCCTAAGTTTGGTATGAGTACCGACAGAAAGCAGAAAATTCCGTTATCTCATCAAGTAACCATCAACTAATCAATCTTTACGCTTACTAATAGCAATCTCAGCCGCATTTTCTCTGTCAAAACTAATTATTTTTAGAACAACGACCAGAAAAGATGCAGTTTGCGATATAGGTCAACATGTATACACTTTTCAAATTCAAATGTGAAACTGGTTAATTAGTGTATACATAGATACACACACATACACACACGCACACACACACAAACTCACACAAACACACACATATATCAAAATGCAAGGGAATCCTCATATATGCAAGTACGTTTTTAACTTCATTTATTCTCTTTATATATTTATATATACATATATATATATCAAATATCAGGAGTGGCTGTATGGTAAGTAGCTTGCTTACGAACCACATGGTTCCGGGTTCAGTCCCACTGCGTGGCACATTGCGAAAGTGTCTGCTGCTATAGCCTCGGGCCGACCAAAGCCTTGTGAGTGGATTTCTAGACGGAAACTGAAAGAAGCCTGTCGTATATATGTATATATATGTGTATGATATATAAATGTGTATGTGTGTGTATATGTTTGATTGTCTGTGTTTGTCCCTCCAACATCGCTTGACTACTGATGGTAGTGTGTTTACGTCCCTGTAACTTAGCGGTTCGGCAAAAAGAGAACGATAGAATAAGTACAAGGCTTACAAAGAATACGTCCTGCGGTCGATTTGCTCGACTAAAGGCGGTGCTCCAGCATGGTTGCAGTCAAATGACTGAAGCAAGTAAAAAAAAGAGTAAAAGAGAGAATATATCGTGACATGTTTCTTCCTCTAGTTGTAGAGAGGTTATGCGCCCTCGGCCATTTAATTCTGAAAGTCGGATATAATGCTAACTGCTTTATAGGTGCGAAACTAGTGGTCACTCTATGACCGGTCATAACATTGAACTTCCAAATATATGAATATGCATGTATGTATACATACATTTATATGTATGTATATATATATATATATATATATATATATATATATATATATACGACATGCATCCTCACAGTTTCTGTCGATCAAATTCACTCACAAGGCTTTGATCAATCTGCGGCTATAGTAGAATATACTGAGCCCACAATATAGAACCTGAAATCATATGGTTGCAAAGCGAGCTTCTTAACCACGCACCCATGCTTGTGCCTGTTTATTATTTGATTTGATATTTTATTCTAAAAATAAAAGGCGGCGAGCTGGCAGAAACGTTAGCACACCGGGCGAAATGCGTAGCCGTATTTCGTCTGCCGCTACGTTCTGAGTTCAAATTCCGCCGTGGTCAACTTTGCCTTTCATCCTTTCGGGGTCGATAAATTAAGTACCAGTTACACACTGGGGTCGATGTAATCGACTTAATCCCTTTGTCTGTCCTTGTTTGTCCCCTCTATGTTTAGCCCCTTATGGGCAATAAAGAAACAAGAATCGTTAGCAGTATTTCTTCCGTCTTTAAGTACTGAGTTCAAATTCTACTGACATCGGCTTTACCTTTTGAGTTTGATAGAATAAATACTAGTAGAGCGCTGGGACTGCTGTAATCGACTTCGCGCCTCCCTAAAAAATTCTGGACTTGTTTCAAAATTTCAAACCAATTTTATAAAATAACCATACGTTTGGAAGTTGTGTATAATTTATATATAATCTTTATCACTTAGGAGTTGTATATGATTAAATATAGTATATCTAATCATTAGTTAGATATATGATCGTGGACTATTGGAGCTTTTTATAAAAGCGAGACATACAAGTGGTTAAAAGACAGACATTCTGAATTTCATGGCGTCAACAATATTAAAGAATTCGAGGGATTAACTGCCAAAAGTATTGAGTGGAAACTGTACCCGGGTATACGATCCTTTATACGTTCAATTTGGTTCAGTCACCGAGGTAGTGACCAAATCGCAGAGTGGGATTTGTGGAAATGTTTTAGTGATGATATAATGAAACTGTCAAATTATTGAACTAGAAAGCATAATTAAATTAGTTGAAAGTTGAAAGAATTCTTTAACAGGAAATATATTGATTTCAGCTGGCCGTCGGAGACTGTTCTTTGAAGTGTCGCACTTTACAAACACACACGCGCACGCGCAGACCCACACGGACGTACTCACGTACTGTGGGTTTCTTATAAACTAGTTTTTGTAACTATCGTTGAGCTGCTGTTGAAAGGATGTTACATTTTGAAATGGCACTGTAACTCACCAGATTCTCAATCTAATTCAAGATGTGGAAGATCAAGCTGTAAGACAGATTAAATTAGACTAGTGGTTCCCAAAGTGGGCAATACTGTCCCTCTGGGAGCGATGGAAAGATCCATGAGAGCACTGAAGAAAAATGAAAGAGATAATGGGGTAACCAAAAGGGGGCGATGGATGTAAAAATAACAAAATAGTAGGTTGATTAGGGTGTTTTAATTGTGAACAACAGTTGTTTGAATTTACTGCAGAAAGTGGTGAGTACAGGGGTGGGGCGCTAGGAATGCGGCCTGAGTACGAAGAGGACGGCAGCTTGATAACTATTTCTTTACTACCCACAAGGGGCTAAACACAGAGGGGATAAACAAGGACAGACAAACGGATTAAGTCGATTACATCGACCCCAGTGCGTAACTGGTACTTAATTTATCGACCCCGAAAGGATGAAAGGCAAAGTCGACCTCGGCGGAATTTGAACTCAGAACGTAACGGCAGATGAAATACGGCTACGCATTTCGCCCGGCGTGGTAACGTTTCAGCCAGCTCGCCGCCTTCTAGGACGGCAGCTTGATAACGTTTGGAAATCAATTAGACAGAGTACAGTCACTATACAACTGGCCAAAATCTCGGACAAATTTTAGGCTCTTCATTTGATATTTTTTTAATTAAAAATAAATAATATTGATTTATGTATATGATTCACGTCTTTAAAATGGCGTCTCAATGTCAACTTCCAGTATTGACGTAGCAACGGCAAAAAGCTTCACTCTCTATTTTGACGATTTCATTTCAAGTTTTAATTCAGTATTTGCAAACAACTACAATAAATTACTGAAAGAAATATTTACTAAGTTCACAAATTTAAACATTCCGTACAAGAGCTTTTATTTATATGACTTTTTCATTTGCTGTTTGTTTCAGTCATTGTTCGCAATCTTCTCTCTCAACCCCACTCTCTCGCACACACACAAGGCAGTCACACACGCACACGTGTGTTGTCATAAGTACCTTTGTATACATTTATGTATGTGTGTTTGTGAGAGAAAGAGACTGTAAGACTGTGTTGTCATATATACATCCATACATAAATACATGAGCATACATCTTTTTTATATGTATATGTGCATGTGTGTGTGTGACAGAGAGCGAGAGAGTGATGTCTTAGTGGCATTCAGACACATTCTCTCTCTCTCTCTCTCATACACAAACACACGCACAAAGATGTATGCATATTTATTTACGCATGTACGTATACATAACAACACACCCCTTCTCTCTGACAGACGCCCATTTCATCTGATATTCGATAATGTATGTGTGTATACGTGGGGTATTCTACAATCGCCATTTATTTCAATTACTCTTGTGAGGATATTCACGGAACTCATTTTTTCATTTAATCCCAATTTTAATTTTCGTAAAAGTTTCCGAGAACAATGTTCTCACTCTACAAGAGAAGGCAGGGTGTAGATGAACAGTATTCTACAGGGAAGCAATAGCGAGTACAGGTAACCAGAATCAATGATGGATTCTGCAACTCAGTTAACTCTTTTAAGTATGTTTACAAATATATAAATAAAGGTTTAGATGCTGCAACATACACTCTCATCCAGAATGGCAGTCAGCTGATAATAAAAATGACGAAGATGAACAGAATGACAGAGGAAGATACATTAGTACCAATGAGGCTTTTTGGTGCATCTTCAATTTTCCCATTAATTCCAAGATTCAAGGAGGGTAAATGGTCATGTGTGTGAAACTTATAGGGAAGCATGCTATCAACAAGGTTTTTTTAAAGAAAATGATGAGCATTGGGACCTTGCATTGACTGAAGCATCAGTATCAGATTCTCCAAGGAAACTCTGTAACCTTTTAGCAATTATACTGAACATGTGTCAACTTGGCAGTCCCCTACAGCTTTGGATGAAACATTGTGAGGGCATGACTGAGGATTTAAAGTATGCAGTTCAACAGGCAAACCCAGATATCAATATTCAGTATATATATATATAATATATATATATATATATATATATATATATATATATATATAATATATATATATATTATATATATATATATATATATATATATATATATATATATTAGAATAAATAAGGTACTCAGAATTCTGGATGACTTTATGTTTACAGATTTTTATTGATATGTCACATGTTTTTATAAATCATATATTTGCGCTTGCATCCACTCTGGCGGATTCTTCCGATTTGAATTTTTTTATGAGATTCGTCTCTTTTTATAGTATTATTGAGTGTGTAGGGGTGCCGAGATATAGGATAGTAAAAGAGGGTGAGAAATGAAATGGGGAGAAAGGGAGATAGAGTGCGTGTGTGCGCGCGTGTGTGTGTGTGTGTACCTTTGTATCTGAAAAGAGTGTCAATGGAAAAGAGAAGGAAACACACCCTCTCTCTCACTGGACAATGATAAAAAGAAATCCAGGCAATTTTTTGAAAAATAACTTTTATCAAAACACGAAACCCCCCTTGGAGTATCCACCTGGTTCTGCCATTTTTAAAGGCCAATAATCACTTTCTATTGAACGAACTGCCCACATTTTTTCTTCTTTCTCTCTTCTTTCTTTTTTTCCTTCTCTTTTCCATTGACACTTCTTT
>NW_021823905.1:15000-23139 GCF_006345805.1 Octopus sinensis | reverse complement strand
GTATTTATGTATATATAATATCTATGCTTATACATATGTATATGTGTGTGTGTGCATACATTTTAGTGTATGCATTTATGTACGTTATAGGTAAGGTTCTGTGGATATATATATGTGTGTGTGTGTGTTGTGTGTGTTGTGTATGTAAGTTTGCACACACACATCATATATATACCTACACCATATATATGTATTATATATACTAATATATATATATTATATATATATACTCATGTATATATATATATATGTACCTACATATATATATATATATATACATACACACACAGACCACACACACACATATATATATATATATTATATATATATATATATATATATATATACATATATACCTACATTCATACATACATGTAAATATATATGCAAATATGTATGTATGTAAGTACACACACATACGTATATATTTGAGAGTGTGTATGTGTGTATGTATGTAAGGTCGTATATATCAAGGAATATATACATACGTGTGTATGAATGTATGTACGTATGTCTGTGTGTGTATTGTGTGTGTGTGTGTGTGTGGTGTGTGTGTGTGTGTGTGTGTGTGTTGTGTGGTTAGAGGCCATAAGGACTCCATTCTATTTGCTACACAGAGCACCATATGTTTCACTTCATTTGCTTCCTTATGTTAACCGGTACATTTTGTTGTTCTTTCAAAGCCCCTAACAAGACCCTATCTTTACACACACACGCACACACAAGCACACGCGAGCGCGCGTTCATATACACAAATACGCACGCATGCGTATACGCACGCATATATATATGTACACATATGTACATAGATAAATTGATAGATAGATAAAGAGAGAGAGAGAAGACAATTCTATATATTTCTATTTATCTATCTGCCTATAAATATATATATATATACATACTTACATACATGTATGAATATGTGTATAAATATGTATATATATGCATATATATGTGTGTGTTCATGTATATATACAAATATCTATACCTGTGTATATGTAAGTATGTAAGTATCTATACGTGTAGACTGCATATATTTACACACTAACATATAAACACACATACACACACGCACACATACACACACACATACACACACACCACATACACATATATATATATATATATCTATATATATATATACATGTATATACATATTTGTGTATGAATATATATATATGTGTGTATATATATATATATATAAATGTATATATATTTATATGCATCTATCTATATATATATAATATATATTTTTATATACATATACGTACAAATATATATGTGTGTGTTTATGTATGTATATCTATGTATGTATATGTAAATATAGATGCATATACACATATATATACAACAACAACAATAACAACAACAATAATAATAATAATAATAATAATAATAATAATAATAATACGATTGTATGCATGTAAATGTGAACCATCCAATCAACAGTAACTTTCAACCCTGACTACCTCAAACTCTCTACCAATCACCAACCCACAACACCTAGCCTCCACTCCCCTTTTTTTCTTCCTCTTCCTACTACTTTTCCAAGGGCCGGGAGTGACTTGGCTGGTAGTACATCCACCGATAATAGTTGTTTTATTCCCGTCGGCCAACAATTGTACCGAAACAGAGTTTTAACAGAGTTGGAATTGATGGAATTGAGGCGCTACTGAGAGCTTTCGTTTCGGACAGGCGGTCAGACAGACGGACAGGAAGGACGGCGGACGGACAGGAAGGACAGCTGGCCGGTGTGTTCGAGATGGCCAGGGTTTTGTACGTCGCGAAAGCACGGATTGCAAACAGGAACAAAAGAAAACGGCATCAATAACCAGAGCAGTGATGAAACAACCCTAACTGCAACAACAATATCAACTCTGGCACCCGACTACACTGCTGCTGCTGCTACTACTACTACTACTACTACTAATAATAATAATAATAATAATAAGAAGAATAATAATAAGAAGAAGAAGAAGAAGAAGAAGAAGAAGAAGAAGAAGAAGAAGAAGAAGGAAGAAGAAGAATACTCTTTTACTTGTTTCAGTCATTTGACTGTGGCCATGCTGGAGCACCGCCTTTAGTCAAATCAAATCGACCCCAGGACGTATTCTTTGTAAGCATAGTACTTATTCTATCGGGTCTCTTTTTGCCGACTCCGAAAGGATAAAAAGCAAAGTCCACCTCGGCGGAATTTGAACTCAGGCCGTAAAGTCGGGCGAAATACCGTTAAGTGTTTTGCCCGGTGTGCTAACGAGTCTGCCAGCTCACCGCCATACTAATAATATAATAAGAATAATAATAATAATATAAAATATAATAATAATGCTTTCCTAACTAAAGGCACAAGAAGAAGAATGGAGGAGAGGAGGAGAGAAGAGAAGAAGAAGAAGAAGAAGAAAAGAAGACCACACAACAACAACAACAACACCACAACAAATGAATGAAACCTAACAAAGGTCCCGCTCTACCTACTTGCCTACGTACCCCCTCACCTAGTAACCTACCAACCTACCTCCCGCCTTTCTCTGGGTTTACAATTGTGTGTGATGTATAAAGCAAAAGAATACAAAAATAGGGGAACTGAGGGTGAACACATACAATAAAGCTGCTAAAAGTGAACTTGGGATAACTGGATATTACTGGGCTAACTTAGGTTGTGTCGCTGTTGGGTTAAATGTGATTTGGTTTAATGTTTTGGCAGTTAAATGTGATTTTGGGTCACGTGCAGTTCTGGAACAATTGTGATGTCGGGTTAATATAATGTGGGGTTATTCGCGATTCGATGTTGGTAACTTTTTGTGTTGAGTTATGGTATTGGGTTAATGTAATGTTGGGTTAATAAAATACTGGGTTTCTTATTTCTTTACTGCCCACAAGGGGCTACACACAGAGGGGACAAACAAGGACAGACAAATGGATTAAGTCGATTAAATCGACCCCAGTGTGTAACTGGTACTTATTTTTATCGACCCCGAAAGGATGAAAGGCAAAGTCGATCTAGGTGGAATTTGAACTCAGAACGTAGCGGCAGACGAAATACCTATTTCTTTACTGCCCACAAGGGGCTAAACACAGAGAGGACAAACAAGGACAGACAAACGGATTAAGTCGATTATATCAACCCCAGTGTGTAACTGGTACTTATTTTTATCGACCCCGAAAGGATGAAAGGCAAAGTCGACCTCGGCGGAATTTGAACTCAGAATGTAGCGGCATACGAAATAACGCTAAGCATTTCGCCCGGCGTGCTAACGTTTCTGCCAGCTCGCCGCCTTAATACATGGTTTCTTAGCGGCATTTCGTCCGTTCTTGCGTTCTGAGTACAAATTCCGCCGATGTCAACTTTGCCTTGCACCCTTTAGGATCGATAAAATAAATATCAGTTGAACATTTGGGTCGATGTTATGGAAATTGCTGGCCTTGTGCCAAAATTTGAAATCAAGAGAATACTGGGTTAATATAGTATGGGATAAATGTGGTCTGGGATAAATACATTCTTGGGTTAATGTAGTGTTAGGTTACTGTGATGCTGGATTATTCTGATGTAGGGCAAATATGCTGTTGGGTTGTTTTAGCGCTTGGTTAAACGTGATTGTGGGTTAACTGGTGATGTTTGATTAATGTGATAATGGGGTAATATGATCTTTGTTTGAATGTGACTTTGAGCTAATATGCTTTTGGATGAATGTGAGAATAAGTTAAGATGCTGCCAGGTTAACGAATTTAGGGTCAGTTGTAATGCTGGGCTAAAATGGCGGTGGGTTAACGTATTGTTAGGTTAAGGCGATGTCTGATTAATTACGATCTTGCTATAATTGCGATATGGGATAATAATATGTTGTACTTACGATGTTGTAATTACGACATTGAGATAATTATGATAGTTGGTCATTTGTAATGAGGGTTAATTATGAATGGTTGAACTAATGGAATGCTGGTTTAATACGATGCTCGGGCGATTGATATGTTAGGTTAATGTGTTCTTGACTTAATGGCAAGTTGCTTTGAAGAAGATCTGGGTTAAAGAGAGAATTTCGGCTAAAAGGAAATTAGGTCACGGGATTTGGGGCTAAAATCGTACGAGTTAAATATGGAAGTCGGTAATGTGTGATGGAGATAAAAGAGATATTAGTCAGATAAACTGTAATATCGGTTTCAAATTTTGGCACAAGGCTTGCACTTTAGAGAAGAGATAGAAATAAGACCATTACATCGACCCCAGTGATCAATTGGTACTTTATTTCATCGACCCTGAAAGGATAAAAAGCAAGGTCGACCTCGGCAAAATTTGAACTCAGAACGTACGAAACTCAGACGGACGAAACGCCGCTAAACACGTAAGAACGTAAGGACAGACGAAATGCTGCCAAGCATCTCGGCCGGCCTACAATACATCGGTGGATATAATAAATAAATGCGACCTTTTAAAGCCTAGCCAGGTTCATGGGCCCGGTTTCCCGGTTTCTATGGCGTATGTGTTCCCCAACTGGACGGGACGCCAGTCCATCGCAGCGTTACTCATTTTTGCCAGCTGAGTGGACTGGAGCAACGTGAAATGAAGTGTTTTGCTCAAGAACACAACGCGTCGCCCGGCCCAGGAACCGAAACCACAATCTTGCGATGATGGTGCTGACACCCTAACCACTAAGCCACGTGCCCCCACGAATGTACCTATACCGAATGAAATGATAGAATTTATTAAGGGTGAGTACGAACTTATGTACACAAATATATGAACAAACAAACTCATATTTCACGTTCCATATCCATACTCTGATACTTATAAACACATATAGAAATTTTGAATCGAAACCACAATCTTACGATCATGATGCTGACACCCTAACCACTAAGCCACGCGCCTCCACACATCGATGGTTATACTACCATCAAACGGTGGTATGATATATCGGTAGATGTACTACCACTATATCGGTGAATATACTACAAGCTAACGAGTCTACCAGCTCACAACCTTCCTTTTATGATATTGGAATGTGAGTATATTGAGATAATAGAGATAGTGTGCAAATTTGAAATTGGGTTACATATTACATTTAACCTATCATTAATGGGTTAAATGTAATATTAGGTTAAATATGATGATGAGATCCGGACCGTCTGAAGACATGGGCAAACTGGACAGTTTCCCGGAGGCTTCTCGGGATAGGGGCCCAAATCTGATCTCTGCATTTCGTGGCTTACTGTCAATAAAATAAATACTATAAGGCCCCGTACATTGATCTTCCTGGGGCCCTATAATGGTGCTAAGGCGGCCCTGATTGGGATAATTGTAAAGTTGGGACGATGTTATTCTGTTATGCTTGATAATAGAACGAAATCTGTTTAAGCTGGTGAGTTGGCACATTCGTTAGCACAAGAGACACAGTGCTTCACAGCATTTCGTCTGTCTTTACGTTCCGTGTTCAAATTCCAAGGAGGTTGACTTTGCCTTCCATTTTTTTTTTTTTTTTTTAGGGATCGATGAAATAAATACCAATTGAAGACTGAGGTCGATGTAATCGATCGGTATCCCTCCTCCGAAATTACTGGACTTGTACCAAAATTTAAAACCAATATAAATGCAAGTTGAACTTGCATTTATATTGTCAAGTTTTGTTAACGTGGAACTGGAATAACGGGATAGCGTTAAACAAAAACAAAAAAAAATGAAAGAAACAAGTACAAAACAAGGACAGGAGTGCACTAAGTAAAATACTCCTTGGTAGACTGTGTCAAAATCAATTATATTTCTATTTACCATTCCATCTGTCACACATTGTACAGGTGTCTTCTGTTGCGTGTGATACGAGAAATATATACATATATACTTATGATTTATACACACAGACACAGACACACACACACATACTGTATACATTAGTAGATGTGTATATACATATATACATATATAGAAATATACACACATAAGCATATATATTATATATATATATATATATATATATATATATAGGGATAGAGAGAGAGAGATACTTATAGGAAGTTGTATATGTACATTATATGTATTTTTGTATGTATATATGCATGTGTATATATATATTTATTGCATGAATATGTGTACGTACCTCTCTGTCTACCTATTTATCTATCTATCTATCTATCTATCTATCTATCTATCTATCTATCTATCTATCTATCTATATATATATATATATATATATATATATATATATATATATAGTGTGTGTGTGTGTGTATCTATGTATGTATTATGTATGTATATGCATATATATATATATATGTGTGTGTATATGTGTATATATATGTTTTAATATAAGTCGAAAGGTAAGCTACTAGAAATCGGCACGAACTTTCCGGACAACCCAATACTTCTACAAACCACATAATATTTTTATCTTTTATGCAATTCCTAACAATATTTAATTTTAAAAATTCAGAAGAATTTTTTCTCTATCTATATACATCGAATGGCCACGGGGATCTAGCAGAGTGCAATAGGAACCAAAGGGATCCATAGGCAGAAAAAAGGTCCAGAACCATTGTTCTAAGGCAGGACTTCCGGTTGTTAAGTAGAAAGCCCTTAATTTGTTCTGTTGCGATTAAAGCTGTGCGATTTCTCTGGGTGCTTATCTCTGATTATCAGCTGGAGGAATACTTTGAGAAAAGTTCCTCTCTAGCTACCATCATGTCATCTGGCTCGCGTATCCGGATTTGATCTGTCGACGTATTTCAGTATTTGTCGGTTATAAAAACAGATACAGATTCCGCCGAGGTCGACTTTGCCTTTCATCCTTTCGGGGTCGATGAATAAAGTACCATTTTCGCACTGGGATCGATGTAATCGACTTTAATCCCTTTGTCTGTCCTTGTTTGTCCCCTCTATGTTTAGCCCCTTACGGGCAATAAAGAAATATATAAAAACATATGATTCCGCCGAGGTCGACTTTGCCTTTCATCCTTTGGGGGTCGATGAATAAAGTACCAGTTTCGCACTGGGGTCGATGTAATCGACTTAATCCCTTTGTCTGTCCTTGTTTGTCCCCTCTATGTTTAGCCCCTTATGGGCAATAAAGAAATATATAAAAACAGATACAGAAGGGATAAGAAGCGACGTTCAAAGACATTTTGAAACAGTGTTAACCTCTGCTTCGTAATGTGGAGTAGAGGTGGTCAATACGTTCAGTACCACCATTGATATGGACATTTCTGGAGGTAGTTAAATAATAGCTTTCAGGTTTTGACATCAAGGGCCCTGGATACGTAGACCACCTCACTGAGCGTGCAGTCAAACATCCCAAATATTTGTATGAGTTTGAATGTAACTAACACATTGTGAGTCACTGATTTAATGTCTGCAGGGCGCTCAGACAACCACATTTTAATTTATTCATGCGTGTCTTATATTCCTGGTTGAGCCTTTTGTAGGTAGAAGGACCATCAATCGAGTGGTCCAAATATTGGTATGAGTTCGAATACTTAAAAAAGTCATATTGTGAGTTTCTGATTTCATGTATGCAAACAGCTCCCCAACATCGCTTGACAACCGATGCCGGTGTGTTTAGGTCCCCGTATCTTAGCGGTTCGGCAAAATTTACCGATAGAATAAGTACTTGGCTTGCAAAGAATAAGTCCTGGGGTCGATTTGCTCGACTAAAGGCGGTGCTCCAGCATGGCCACAGTCAAATGACTGAAACAAGGAAAGAGTAAAAGAGTATCACTAAAAGATATATCTTCATTCATCTCAAGATCATTGGAGTATCAATGCCCGAGAGATCAAAGTAATGTATATATAACTGTCTTCTTTTAATTTCTACCGGTCCTATATTCATTGAGTGAGCCTTTCTTGGTACAAATGCCATCAACCAACCAAGCCGAATATTGGCATAAGTTCTGATATACCAAACACATTGTTAGTTACTAATCTAAAGAATAGAGAGAGCTCTGGGTACCATATTCATACTCATGCATATTCTTATCAACCCTGATTGTGTCTGTGTATGTTTTTGTTTTTTTTAGTGCAAGTATAGGCGTAGGAGTGGCTGTGTGGTAAGTAGCTTGCTCACCAACCACATGGTTCTGGGGTTCAGTCCCTCTGCGTAGCACCTTGGACAAGTGTCTTCTACTATAGTCACGGGCCGACCAAAGCCTTGTGAG